>NC_022022.1:5904271-5910451 GCF_000317375.1 Microtus ochrogaster
ATAAAAAAGAGCATTGTTTGTAGGTATAAATCCCTCAGCATTGCTGGGAGAGTTCTAAGATTGTCCATATAATCCTCTGGTACCTATACCTTTGTGTACAGTCAGCCCCCTTGGGGTGTAAGAAAGATTTGCTCCTAATAATACTGCCAGACAAGCATGATGGAATTCACTGCACAGCTGTGCAATTACGTCAACTATGACAAAAGTGAGCGGAATTTCCAGAGGTGAGGGGATAGAGGGGCAACAGTCTTTAGTCTGTGACTTGAACTACCTCACAGAAATCAATTCTGCCAGTGCCGCATAGAACCTTAGATACAGATCCTTCCCCCAAGGTCCACCTTCAGATAAGCCACCTAGTCCATACCTGGAGTTCAGACTCATGAGATTTTAAACTGAGACCCAGAGGAGCCTCTTCTAGATTTCTGACACTAAACCTTGCATGCTAAAGATACATTGTATTGTAAGCAGCGAAGTGGGTAGTGGTTTGCCTTACACCAAACAGTAACAAGTGCTCAAGGAACTAGGAACCTGGTGCCCAGGCCACCCAGCCTGAGCCTCACCTGCACCTCCATGCTCTCTGGCTCCTCCAGCAGATGTAGCAGTTTCTGTTTCTCTTGAGACAGCTGTTCCACTAGCCCCTCCTGGGCAGCCAAGCTCTGCCTCAGCTCTTCAATTCTCCTGGGCCAAGGAAACGAAAGGAATCTCTTTGTGTAATCATTCGACCATAATTATCCACCCGTTTCTACTTAGGCTCCTGCCGCAAACTAGGGACCTTTCTTACTGGATGCCACTGAAGAGTCAAACTTTAAGAAACCTGGTCCAGAGGGACATGGCATCTTAGACAGGGCCAAAAGCCCACTATCAGTACTTAAAGGAGGAGCCACATAGCTATGGTGTGTTCTGGGGAACACGGGAAAGGCAGCCAAAGAAAAAAGACCACCAAAGACACCCACCTGTCCCGCTGTGCCAGGGCTTCAGAGTATTGGTCAGGCTTCACCCGGTCTCCCGGTGCATCTTCCCTGTCCTTGGCTGCATCCTTCAGCTTCTCCGAGAGCTCCAGGTTACACCCCTTCTCCACCTCCACCAGGGCTGCCATCCGTGCGGCTTCATTCTTCGCTAGTCTGGATTCCTGCGAAAAGAAGGAAAACTGAGCAGTGGTCTACTCCCACCTAGGTCGGGAGTGCTAAGATACAGGGGCTCTGATGGATGAGAGAAGTAAGGGAGATCAGAGAGGCCAGAAGATAGGGCGGCCCGGAAGAGGCTCTGGGGTACCACTTGAGCTGGTCGCTGTGGAACTGTGAACACTCCTCACCTCCTGTAGCAGCTGGATCTTGTTCTCTAGGAGCTCGTAAACATGTTCTGTCTCCTGCTGCCGTTCCTCAACCTGGCGCCGGAGCTCTGCTTCATTCAGGCTGTTGAGATCCTCCACGTCAGCCCTAAGACCACATACATAGCATTTGCTAATTAGAGCAGACACCCGGCTTCATAAGCAGACTCAAACTGCTCCAACCATGCGCTCACACGCGGAGGGGAAAGAGGAGCCGTGCTGTGACGCTGTTTCCAGGACCCACTGTCCAGCCTTTGCATCTGACCTTTTAGGACCTCTAGCTTGGTTCTTCCTTGTCAAGCAGGGTAGGTCTGCTGCCCTGAGATTGCCACAATTGCAATAGCTTCGGAAGGAGAAGCTCATGGCGGAGGCAAAGAGTCAGCAGCTAGGATCACAGTCATGGACTTTCCCATTTAAAGGGCTCTCCTAGAGGGATTTGCTAGCAGCCTGCATCCTTGCTGTTTGGTTTTAAATACTCATTCCATTAGGTTGCTAGGACATGATATCTATTTGGGCAGCCACAGAAACGCCCTCCTTTCCAATCAGGAATGCCTGGAGGACCTTTCCTGAGTCTGGGACACCTCTACAGAGTTCTATCGAGTGTTCCAGGTCCCAGGTAGAGAGCAGACATTTAATCTGCAATATACTCTGATTTTGGCTGCGTGTGGCTTCTCTGATATCCCCAGGAATGGTTGTCCAGGCACTAGCATGAAAGGGGTAAGGTATCACTGGTTTATTTATAGGGAACGACAGCTGTCCTTGGATATCTGAGGATTAGAAATCTGGGGGCCCAGATCAGGTGCTGAGGTATCTTAATTCCGGTTCAGTTTTGTTTGTGTTTTAAACCATTTTTGAGAACCATGAACCATCTTCTTGTTGCTGCCTTGCCCCAATAAGAATCGTTCCCGACATAGATCTACCACCGAAGACCACTAAATTTATAAAAATCCAATTGCATAATAAAATTTATTATACTGTTTTTAAAACACACACATTTTTTTTTCCTTAAATAATTAAACCCAGGGCTGGGAGACAGTTCAGTCGGGATAGTACTTGTCATGTAGATATGATGACTTGACTTTGATCACCAGCACCTACTTCAAAAAAAATTAAATAAAATAGAAAAGGCGGTGTGGTGGTTTATACAGATAATCCCAGGGAAAAGCTGGCAGGTGTGTACCACAGCAAATGGCTAGAGTAACTAACCATCCTGACGAAAGTATATAAAAGGAGGGAAAAATCAAGTTTTCTTCCCAGTAGAAGAAAACTCCCTTTACTCCCCTAAAGAGAGTGGTTTTCAAGAGTTTGGTTGCAACCCTCCAGGTTTGTTTGTTTGTTTTCTATGCATAATAAAGCAAACATATGGCCATATTGGTTTCAGTTGTCAATGTAATATAGCTGCCCTGTGAAGAGTGAATCTCAGCTGAGGCATTTTCTCCATTGAAAAAGCCTGTGGGGTGTCTATAGGGGCATTTTCCTTTTTTCTTTCTTTCTTTTTTGGTTTTTTGAGACAGGGTTTCACTGTAGCTTTGGAGCCTATCCTGGAACTAGCTCTGTAGACCAGGTTGGCCTCAAACTCACAGAGATTTGCCTGCCTCTGCCTCCCGAGTGCTGGGATTAAAGGCATGCACCACTACGAGCGGGGCATTTTATTAATCGTTAGTTGATGCAGGAGGTGGGCGGTGTTATCCCTGGGCTGGTGGTCCTGAGTTGTATAAGGAATTTAGCTAAGCAAGTCAGTAAGCAGCATTCTTCCATGGTCTCTTCAGTTCCTGCCTGACTTCCTCTAGTAATAACTGTTGCCTGACAAAATACATGCTTTCCAATCCAAACTAGTTTTGGTCAATGACTTACCATAGCAACAGGAAAACAAACGAGGACACACATTTACCCCAAGAGACTTGCACTGTGAACAGCGCTCAGTGCTCTTCCTCTTACCCTATCAAGGGCTTTCTGCCAAAACCGACAGAGGTCCTGCTTTTTCACAACTGTGTAATAGGCCACAGGACAGATGTACTGTTCAGCCATTGGCCGACTAGTGGATGGTGGCTTCAATTTTTCTGCCATTACAAAGAATGATCCTTTCATGGGCACCTTTATTTATGAGGAATAGAGTTCCTCTAGGGATTATCTGAGTCTTTTCACCTTAAAAGTTAATAAACCAAAATCAATGTCATACTGCTCACGTCCACCGGAAGAACATGAGAATGACGATTTTCCCTAGACATTATGCCAGCTCTTGATATTGTTTCTGTTTTTTAGACTGACTGATCATTTCTGACACATGTTCTTTGCAAACGCTCAGCGTTTGCTGCCTCCTGACTAGTTCTTTCCTCTCTAGCAGGAAATTTGCAGTGTCAGCTCTGCGAGACTCACCCACCCACGGCAAGGTGCATCTGACTAAGAAACAGATGCATCCGAGGAAACATGAAATTCATGGCTTCACGTCCCAATAAGACCTGCATTCCAATGTGAGGGTTAAGGTTCAGGACTTTGCGTCTGAACCCATTCTTCTTGGGTGAGTGAACCGGAGCTCGGGGCAGAACGGAGCTCGGGGCAGGCCTGAGCTCGGGGCAGGCCTGAGCTCGGAGCAGGACGGAGCTTGGGGCAGGACGGAGCTTGGGGCAGGACCGAACTCCTCTGCACACGCTGCTCGGCCCAGAGCTTGACCTGCAACTCACCGTGTCTTCTCCAGGTGCTGCTTCCGGTCCCGGAGTTCTCGTTTCAGGCTCTCCACTTCAATCTTCAGCTCGATATTCTGCAAAGCACACAGACATTAACCGTCACTAGCGGCTGCCTCTCGCTATCCTGACTCCTATTTGACTTCAGCTCTGGTCCACGCAGCCTCGCAGCCCTTTGCAAAACCCTTGGCGTATGTGGACACCCAGATGGATCTGTAAACAAGCTCTTCAGATCCGAAATTCCCCGGTGCTGCTGTCCATGCTTCCCGCCTGTCTGTCACTGCCCCTGGATGACAAATGATGCCCTAGGCCATCAGCTCTCTAAAACGTTAGAGGACAGATATATAGCAAAACAAATCTTTCCTGCCACTATAGGCTACAATATGTCTTAAAATGTGAAGGGGGTTAGTTATGTGTGTTCCTGTGGGTGGGTGCATGGGTATGTGCAGGTAGACAGCGGAGGTCAGAGGTCGGGCAGAGGGCACCAAGGATCATTTTTCAGGAGCTATCTACCTCCTTTGAGGTAAGGCTTCTCACTACTTTGGAACTCTTGTAGGTTAGGTGAGGCTGTCTGGCTAGTGGGCTCCAGAACTCCACCTGTCTCAGTCTCTCCAGCACCGGGATTACCAATGTCACCCTACCATACCCAGCTTTTCTCTGGGATTATCTGTATAAACCACCACACTGCCTTTTCTATTTTATTTAATTTTTTTGAAGTAGGTGCTGGTGATCAAAGTCAGGTCATCATATCTACATGACAAGTACTATCCCGACCGAACTGTCTCCCAGCCCTGGGTTTAATTATTTAAGGAAAAAAAATTGTGTGTGTTTTAAAAACAGTATAATAAATTTTATTATGCAATTGGATTTTTATAAATTTAGTGGTCTTCGGTGGTGGATCTATGTCGGGAACGATTCTTATTGGGGCAAGGCAGCAGCAAGTAAGATTTTGGCAAACAGAAGAAAGGAATAAAGGAATGAAGTAACGTAGGGACAAAGATTTAGTTATGTTTGCACGGTGTGGCCCCTGCAGATGAATCAGCCTGCTGTATTTGAGGAATGGGAGATCAATACGGACAACAGTAGCGGAGCCAGGAGGGGGCTCGGTGGCTAACAATGCTTCTGTAGAAGCATGAGGCCCTAAGATCAGCTCCTCAGCACCCACGTAAAATAACTGGTGTGGTTGTGTGTGCCTGTGACCCTAGCATGGAGAAACAGAGGTGAAGGGGCAAGAAGGAAGATGAGGAGTGGAGATGTCAGAATCCTGACACTTGCAGCTGCCAATCAAGCCAGATCCAGGTTCCGTGGGAGATCCTGCTCCAAGGAAGAAAACAGAGTGACAGAGCAGGCGTCAGACTGGCTACCTCCTGGGGCATGCTCTCCCACACATATATGCAGTCATTTACATATGTTACACATATGCACATGTGAAATACACAAAAGAAAGGGATGAAGAAGGTTTGCAGCAGGTTTGTGGAAACCGTGTGAAGGAAACCGGAGGGGGAGCCAGTGGCAATCGGAGACGCACTAGTCATGTCGGAAGATACACCCAGAAAGTCTCACCAGCATCAACACCTAAACGTGAGCTGAACAAGAACAACAACAACAGACTTGCCAAGGTGGATAAAGGAAAGACCACAGCCTCAGCCTACATTCCTTAGGCAACCAGGAATGCAGAAAGCAGGAGAAATAGTTTTCCCCGGGGGAAGAGCACACCGACTGATTCCTCAATACCAAATGGCCAGTCCTAGAAACATACAAATAATGTTATACAGACCGAATAAGTTGTAGTTATGTATTTAGGAATATATATATATATATGTGTGTGTGTGTGTGTGTGTGTGTGTGTGTGTGTGTGTGAGTGTGTTTACATACACATAAGCATGTAACAACAATTTATGAAAAATAGAGGCCATGCACTTGAAGAGAGCAAGGAAGGGTATATGGGAGGGTTTGAGGGGAGGAAAGAGAAAGAGTAAATGATGTTGTTGTATTATAATCTCAAAGATAAAATAATTTTTAATAATTCAACGAGTACAAGGAGAAAAAAGAGTGAAGAGGCCACTGGTCAAAGACTAGCGAAGCAGCCGAAGCGCAGCAGCCGAAGCGCAGCAGCCGAAGCACAGCAGCTGAAGCGCAGCAGCCGAAGCGCAGCAGCCGAAGCGCAGCAGC
>NC_022022.1:5910551-5952770 GCF_000317375.1 Microtus ochrogaster
GAAGCGCAGCAGCCGAAGCGCAGCAGCCGAAGCGCAGCAGCAGCAGCCGAAGCGCAGCAGCCGAAGCGCAGCAGCAGCAGCCGAAGCGCAGCAGCCGCAGCCGAAGCGCAGCAGCCGCAGCCGAAGCGCAGCAGCCGAAGTGCAGCAGCCGAAGCGCAGCAGCCGAAGCGCAGCAGCCGAAGCGCAGCAGCCGAAGTGCAGGAAAGGGACACACACCAGGGTGCCAGAGCAGTGTGACACATTTTATTCTGATACCCGCGTGCCAACCACCAACTTCTTGGTGTCAAAGGCAACACAAGGATACCATGTGATACTTATGAAAGATTTCAGAACTCATGTCTCATAAAAGATGGGTGAGACAGGAATACTACCTGGGAACAGTGGAAGCCTGGTTTAAATATTTGGGTTAGTAAGCATTTTCTAGCAGGCAAGAAGTTGGGCTCACAGTGTTTTAGGTCCTGTTTTCTAGTGAGTGTCTAGCTGATATGTTGGCAGGAATGACAGGGGACAGTCTGTGCTTTGGGCTTGAGGTACAGCATAGGTCGATGTCAGATGAAATTAGAATACCATAATTTCTTCAAGGCTCGCAGTACAATATTTAAGAAGAAAATGATAGTTTGGTCTTTCCAAGGGTGATTTTGAAGTTATCATTTCACGAACACTACATGAAGTGTAATACTAGGGTTCCATGACTCAGCAATTAAAACTGTAGACTGTCCAGTTCAAATTGGATTTCAAAAAATTAATAAATCGTTTTTAAATCTTAAGCATCTTCCTTGCAATACTTATAGTAAACACTGCCATTGCTCGGATATTCAAATTAAACTGAACAACTTGTATTAGGCGATTCTAGTCCTGTAAAAAGATCAACCACTGGCAAAGAGTATTTCAATTTATTTTTATGAGGAAAAGGCTCAGTAGTTTCATATCAAGCCCATGTGGCATTCTAAGGACTATCTGTGCCAAGGATTTAGGATGGTGTATGTGTGTGCATGTTAGTGGTATGTGTATGATGTGCCCATACAGGTACATGTGTATGAATGGGGAGGTCCAAGGTTGATGTCCAGTGTCTTTTGTTGCTCTTCATTTTTATATTTTGAGACAGGGTCTCTTTCTGAGCCTAAAGCTCACCAACTAGGCTAGGCTGACTGGCTAGTGTCTCTGTCTCCCCTGAAGCTGGGGTTAGAGCCTGTCCCCACCGAGTTCAGTTTTACATGAGTGTCGGAGATCTGAACTTAGGTCCTTGTGCTTGGGCAGCAAACACTTTTCAACTGAGCCATGTTCTCAGTCTCCCAGAACGGTGCTTTAACACACATACCATAAATATGATATTTATAATCGTCACCAACAACTTTAACATTGCCATCAGGGGACAGTGACAGTCTGTTTTCTCTGACATTGTAATATTTCACATGCATCTGCCACTCCGAATGTGGCACCGAGAAAGAGAACTCCTAAGATGACTATTGTTCCTGCTACCAGCAGGCTCAGTTGTTGAACTCGCTAAGCTTTGTTAATGTTTCTCTGCTCAGAAAGTGATGAAGAGTGGGTAAAATGTGTGTAAGCCTTCTCAAAATTTGTATTTTATTATTATTGTTGGTTGTATCTAATGTGTGTTTGGGTATGCATGCCTTGACACACATGGAGGTTAGAGGGTAATTTAATGGAGCTGTTTCTTCTCGTTCTACCTTTGCGTGGATTCCGGGGATGAACCCTGGGTCCGCATGCTTTTATTTTAAGGGCCTTTACCTGCTGAGCCATTTTGCTAATCTGATTTTAAATCTAACATAAAAGCAAATTTAATCTATGTTTTTGAAGTACTGACAATGATGGTTTTTGGTTAGTTGGTTGGTTGGTTTTTGGAGACAGGGTTTCTCTGTGTAGCCCTGGTTGTTCTGGAACTCACTCTGTAAGTCAGGTTGGGCTGTAACTCAGAGATCCACCTGCCTCTGCCTCCCAAGTGCTGGGGGACTAACGGTGTGCACCACCACCCAGCAGGCAAGGACGGTCTTTATTCCCAGCTAACTTAACTAAACTGGGTAAGTCTAGATGTCTGCTGAGCCAGCTCAGATAGATTAAGCTGAGTAAATAAACAACATCTCACAGCTGGAAAGCCAGTGGAAATCCTGGGATGCATAGATAACCTGATCAGTTCTTGTGATGTTGACGGAATCTCTAACACGCACCAACTGGTCAGCAGACAATGCTCCCAAAAGTCCCTTGTAAGCAATGTTGCATGAAATCTGCATGTTCTAAGGCAAAATCAAACCCACCTACAAGGAATGTGGGGCTGTGGGAGGTTCTGAGGACACCAGTCCTAAGTCACAGAGAACCAGCTTCCTACAGTGCCTAGCTAAGCACGCTGAGCCTCAGGGGCTGTGTGGCTGCTTTCCTTATCAGTGAAGACAACGGTGACCATTTCACAGGATTAAGTGAGATGGTGTGCAAATCACAGTCAGACACCCCCTTTGTGAAGACGTTCACCAGCCAAGACTTTGGCAATTCTTCACTTCAGGTCTTTTATGTTACAGCTAAGGAAGTTGAAAGCCAGGAAGGTGACCTCTAAGGTAAAAGCAGAAACAGAATGCAGCCTTCCGCACCTGCTTCTCTGCTTCAGACAGATACCAGCTCTGGAAACAATTTGTGTGATTTAGTTCCCTGCGGTAAACCACAGTTAGAAAATGGGCTGCGTGGGGTCCATCTTTGAAAGTCTTTATGGAAGAAGTAGGTGTAACAGCAACAGCCAGAGTATGAGGCCAGTAGAGGTGCCTGGCCCCTAAAACCCTTCGTTTTCTCCTGTCGAGGGGACTAGAGTGGCTCCAATCTCATAAGATATTAATGAGACTAAATGAAATAACATATAAAAGCAGACACAGTGCTGGCATGCTGTAAACATTTAAAACGCTGGCCACTCCTGACAACAACAGTAAGAGTCTGCTCTGTCCGAGAGAGCTGAAGTTATGAGATGCCATCACAGAGCAGACTACTTCATAGCATAGAGAGGAAACTATCACACTCAAAGCAGGATGCCCCAGCAGCTGGGCAAGAATTCCCAACCTGAACTCCCTTCTCTTCAGTCTACTGAGATTAGCAGTGAAGAGAAATGAAAGGGGGCCAGGGCGTAGAAGTATGAGTCTCCCATAATTGGTGGCACAGTTGGCCATGTTCGTCTATGCCCACAAGTAAGTGTTCTTGTGTAAATTCTAAGTATAGCATAAGTAGGTCTCAAACTACATTTGTTTATCATATCAGTAGATCTCGTCAGGGTTGCAGGAAGACATGTAGAGAAACCAAGCAGTGGTGACGTACACCTTTAACCCCAGCACTCGGGAGGCAGAGGCAGGCGGATCTCTGTGAGTTCAAGGCCAGCCTGGACTACAGAGAAAGTTCCAGGACAGCTAGGACTGTAATACAGAGAAACCCTGCCTGGAGGGGGAGGGGGGCAAAACAAAACAAAACAACAAAAAAAGAGATATCTAGGGAAATTTATATACCAAAGAAAGGGAAGCTGGGGTGGGGAGGGGGTGAGTCAACTCTTTTGCTGTGTGCCCCTAAAAGGAATATCCACGCAACTAACTCAAGGAAAATTTTCAGTGCTGAAGCTTAAGTCCAATAAGAAAGACGTTAGGCTCCGTCACAATGTCAGCACGTAGAATCAGAAGCCAGGGCTGACACCTTAGCAACTGATCGGACTTGGACAACATTGGCCGTGATCTGCAGCGTGCTGTGCTAGACGAAACTGCAGCAGAGTCTCAGCTGTGCTAGACGAAACTGCAGCAGAGTCTCAACAGCGTCCACAGTCAACACTGCACTCTACGAAAAACGATTTCGCCGCCTGCATTTCCTTCGGCGTTCACCTGGGACCGAGGTAAGAAACTGTGGCGTGGCCAGTCAGCTCGCTCTTTCCAGGTCTTCTGTCTGAGCTCTAAATGGATCTGCTGCTCTGTAATTCACAGTACGATCATCTCTCTTAAAAATACTCTTTTCAGAGCTGGAGAGATGGCTCAGAGGTTAAGAGCACTGACTGTTCTTCCAGAGGACCTGAGTTCAATTCCCAGCAACCACATGGTGGCTCACAACCATCTGTAATGGGGTCTGGTGCCCTCTTCTGGCCTGCAGCATACATGCAGGGAAAACTGTATAAATAAATCTTTTTTTTTTTTTTTTTTTTTTTGTGTATAAACCTTTAGAAAATTTTTTTTTTTTTTTTTTTTTTTGGTTTTTCGAGACAGGGTTTCTCTGTGGCTTTGGAGCCTGTCCTGGAACTAGCTCTGTAGACCAGGCTGGTCTCGAACTCACAGAGATCCACCTGCCTCTGCCTCCCGAGTGCTGGGATTAAAGGCGTGCGCCACCACCGCCCGGCTAATAAATAAATCTTTAAAAAATACTGTTTTCAAAAAATTTCCCAGCACTATTCATGACAGAATAAATCGAACAAGTAGGCACACTAACAAGAAAATGATGGACAGATGGACGGAGGGGAATGGTCTTCATGACAGATGTTCCGGGGAGATGCTATTTCTTAAGATGGACAAGGTTTGTTGTGTTCCCATATGTTTTTCTATCCGTGCGTCCTTGTCCTGGTCATGTGTAAGCAAAGCCCTCCACTTCTTGCAAGCACGGTATAATGACTGTATAGTATTTGTGATTATGCCTAATAAAAAGCTCAGAGTGAGAGGCTCCCTGGGTCTTTGGAGCTTCTTGCATTACCAGCAATCCCATGCTTAAAATTTACATTGCAAACTTGAATTTCGGTTCATAGACTGAGTTCTGCTATCCAAAGCAGATAGGGTATAGGATAACACTGTGAGACCGAATGAAAAACCTTTCATTTAAAGTCTTTTAACAATTTGGGGCCAGGGTGGTTCAGTAGTTAAGGGGCTTGCTTTGAGAGCCCAAGGACTAGAGTTTGAATTCCTGGAAACTTAAATAAATGGCAGATGGCATGGTGGCATTTGTAATTCTAACCCTGGAAGACAGAGGCAAAGGATTTTCCCCAGAGCAAGCTCACTAGCAAGACTCGCCATGCGGGCAAGCTCTGTGATTGATTGAGAGACCTTATCTTGATGACTGAGGTAGAAGAGTGATGGAGGATGATTTCCTACACCAAACACAGGCCTCCATATGCATATGTGCGCGCGCACACACACACACCACACCACACCACACCACACCACACATACATGAAAAATGTCAAACTGAAAAATCAACTAAAAGATTTCCTGTTTCAATCTGGGAGCACTCTCTAAGTGGTGTTCTACGTGCTCACTGAAGACAACGGGTTAAATAAACTGGATTCCAGCCTCCTCTCCTGTCTTACTTTCCTCCTCTTTCCCCTGAAAGGGTCAAAGGTCTACTCCTCTGCACTACATCGAAGCTCAGATATATGAAGGTCTGGAGATCTGAACACGAACATTTGGCAGAGGAAATTGAGTATGGATTGGATATCAGTTAAGGAAGCGCCTTCAAACTCTGTGCATAGTAACGTTATGGTGCTTATGTTCTGAAGAAAGAACTTATCAGGGGTCTCTTCTGGCCCGTTGCCAGGCAAGGTCGTCTGATGTCTGAGAGTTGCCATAGGAAGCTGAGAACAGGAGAAGAAAGCACTGCAGTGAGATCAACCAGAAGAACGAGGTTCACAGGGAACTGCCGAAACTGGGGACGAGGTCCCCAGGACATGGAGCAGGGACACAGAAAATACTAGTCTCTTTATCTTTGTGCACATTTTGAATTTCCCATAAAGTCAAAGAGGGGGTTTTCATTATAAGATAAGCACTTAGATTCTTGGCATTTTTTCTTTTTCCTTTCTGGAATTACCTAAACTAGAGTCACAGCAAAGAACACTTGGCTCCTTTCATCAGCTTCCTCCAGCCCTCCGCGTTACAGAAAACGGTGGTGCTCAGTCTATTTCCTGATACTGATGAGCAGAGAGAAGAAACCCACCTCTAAGCACCTCTCAAACGTAAGGAAGCCAGTCTGCAACTAGATGCTGCAAGGAAGAAAGGCAGAAATAACTCGCAAGTCAGATGTGTCTCAAGAGGAACCTGCAGAGAGCAAGTGCTGTCACCTCATCTCTCACCGCCACTGTCCCCTTACCCTTCCTCTCTCATACCTGCTCAGGTCACCCAGCCTGGTGGTCCCCCTTTGCTCTGACTTAAGCTCATGCCACCATCAGTCAGTATCTGGCAGGACACCTTTCTGAGCTGAGTTCTGAGAGATGATAGTTCATGGAGACACGGTCCCAAGACCCCTCCATGCTCAGTGGTGCCACCTTCCTCCAGGAACAAGGACTCTTACTGATTGTGCAACCAATCGTGCAGCTGTCCTGGAATGCCACCAAGGCTCTGCCTGAGTCCCTCCTGGCCTACGGTGTCTTCTCTCCTTCTAAAACTGACGTTCATTAGGATTCACTGCAGTGCAAGACGAGGAGAAGCCAGCATCCATCCTGAGGTTGGTGTCATTAGGATGCAGGGGCGACAGGTGAAAGTCAGGACTCTCCCAAGCAAGCTAGGACTTGTGGCCATCCAATGTCTGTTTCTAGAATGTACCCACCACACTCCTTCTTATATCAGTTATTTTAAGCATCTGCCCTCCCTCTAGGCTTTAACAGACGTACTTTGCCCTTGGTATCTTTCCATGTAAGTTTAGGGAGTGAATACTTAAAGACATTTTGCAATGGTCTTTAGCTGCATTTTTTGTTTGGGTATTAAACTGCAGGGTCCTATGTGTGTATGTGTGTGTGTGTGTGTGTGTGTGTGTGTGTGTGTGTGCTGATATCTTCCAGCTTCAGATGATAGGGACCATGACTTATGTTACACACACACACACACACACACACACACACACACAGAGTCTACTTATGCACGTATGTATATATTTGTATACACACATATACATACACACATATGTGTGTATATGGATATATGTGTACATATATACATATGAGAAAGAGAGAAAAACACTGACAGCGTGTCAGCATGCATGATAAAATCAGAGTACGATCCGCATCGGAGATTAAAGTTGCCAAACTGAAGGGCTTTTCCTGGCCTCACAGACTTGAGCTCAGGGAGGTCTCTGTGCAGCAAGGGGCAAGTCAGGTCAGCCTGCAGGGAACCTACTGCACGTTTGGAACTAGAAGAAGCCAGAGAGGAGCAGGCCTGCTACAAACGAGTCATTATTTGGGACAAAAATAAATGTAGCAAAATCCCACCCTAACCAATCCTGTAAATTCAAGCAACTCAAACAGAAATAGCTTGGTGGGAGGAAAGGTTCGGGGCTTTCATGAGAGCCTCCCACTGTTCTGTCCACCCCAGTGAGAAGTAGCTGTTAATGCATGGGCTTCACACCCTTTCTAGTAAGTGAAGTACAGAAGTGCTCCCTGTGCACCGGGACAAGACCACATCTCTGCAGAAAACAGTAAAGCACACAGTGTTTTCGCAAGGATTTTTTTTTTTTTTTTGAGACAGGGTTTCTTTGTGTAACAGCCCTGGCTGTCCTGAAATTTGCTCTATAGACCAGGCTGGCCTCGAACTCACTCACAGAGATCCGCCTGCCTCTGCCTCCTGGGTGCACAACCACTGCATAAGGAATTCTGTCCTTCTGACTGCTGTACAAGGTGGTGGTGCCTGTATGGTCCCGAGATATCAGTTTAGTAGTTTCTGAAGGAATTCATTTCATTTATAAGTCAATTTTCCTTCTAGCCACAAAGTTTCAAAGCAAAACTAGAACTGGAGACCTCCAGTGGGTGCAGACATTAACAGTGCCGATCGTAGGACTCATTGCCGAAGCTTTGTAAACATTTGATTCATTCAAATTGGGACCTTTTTCCCCTGCCTAAAAAAAATATATCATAACCCTGCCAGTATGCTTGTGAATGTGAGACAGCTGGCCAGCAGGGTTCCTGTGCAAAACGTTAAGTTTTTAGACTTCCCCAGAAAGGAAGGCTTGGTTTCTGAGGCACAGCTCCCGCTGTCCCACAGAGTCTAAGCTTCAGTTGCACAGCGAAGGCTCCAAATTAGGCACAGAGGTTGCGCCAACAGGGCCACGTGTCCTTCATTGCCTGGAAAGGACAACAGGGCAGTGTCTTGCCATCGTCAGTCTGTGCAATGCCAGAGTGGTTGCCCTGCCAGGACCAGCTTGAATGCCCGGTCTCCCGAGGAGATGGAAAAAAAAAAAAAAAAAAACCAAGTGGAAAAGTTTGGTTTCTACAACAGCAAGCCCTGTGTCCAAACTGTGCCGCTTTGTTCGGGACGCAGCCTCAAGCCCAACCTCCGCTACCTCTTCATCGGGTCCTAAAGCCACGCCGACTTCTTAGATTGGGCACACTTAGACAGGGACATCTGAGCATGCTGATGTTCTAAGATTAGGTGTTTGGGCAAGGGTGGCTCGGGCTGGAGTGTAAGTGTGTAAAGGGGAGAGGGGAGAGAGAGGGCGAGAGACTGGGAGACAAGAACGCAGGGAAAAGATGCTCTTTGGGCAGAGGGCAAGGTAGCTGATTTGGAGATGGCAGCCCTTGCTTATTTTGTTCCCCAGCCAAATACTTAATAAGCATCAACCCTTGTGTGGGCAAGGCACTCTAACGGCCTTTAGAAACACCAAGTCAGTCACAGCCCCCAGAGGATTACAGCTTACGTCTAACCAATTAAATCGTTGATTTATAGTAGATTGCAAATAAGCCAGAGAAATGAGCGGCTTGCCATAACCCAGGATCAGATAGCCGTGGAGAAATGTGCACAGGTGGCAGATATAAATAGCAGCAGATACACAAATTATTGTGAATCCATCATGTGACTCCAAAGAGACCCCACCAAGCCCGCAGACCCCGCATCACGCCTCGGGCTGCTCTCCCTCCCTGCATCCCAGCTCTACGGCAGGGTAGAAATGTGAGCGGCCTCACCGCACGGTCACGGAAAGGGGAGATTCTAGTGCTGCGGCTGCGGCTGCGCAGCAGGGTAAGATGGCGACCAGCCGGGCCGTAAATATCCACTCTCGCGCATGCTGCTACACTGGCCCACAGGAAAATGAAAACGCAGCTCATCCTCTCTGTTCTAAAGATCATTTCAGCAACTTCAGAACAGGTCCCTCGTGTTTTAATTTTAGGTATAGCAATTAAATCAAGTAATTAATATTTTAATTCCTTAAAATATTGACACGTTGAAGGTACTCAGTAAATGTAATTTCCACAAGTAGTCAGATGCGTGAATCACAGGTGAAAGAGTCAACTCTGACCAACACTCAGTTCAGAAATCCAGTAAAAAATAAAATGAGGTGTGTTTGGAATCTGCTGGTGGCAAAGGGCAGATAGATCTCAGAGTTTCCTGTTCAGTTTTGCTGTGAGCTAAAAGCGCTCTAAAATAAAAAGTTTACTTTTAAAGAAGGAAAAATGAGGCAGAAAATGAGGTGTGTGGATATTTTATTTACTCCGAGCACAGAGGTCCCAAGATACACACTCTTTTTCACACTGACCTGCAGTTAGACCTCAAATGTCACAACCTAGTCCTTTTCTCTGGCCTCTCTGTCAGCCTCTTGCTTGTGTCCCAGAGCCTCTGCTGATCTGACCCGACTGAGCGGGCAAGTGAGAAGATACAAAACAATACCCATGATCTCAGCGAACCTCTCCCCTCCCCGGGACATTCCTCAGCAGGACAAATCCCTTGGACTTGGCTGGAGTCTGTGTTCACAAATAGGCCTGGCTGGGCTTAATTTAGTAACTTGCAGGCTCCTGGTAAGAGCCGGGGAGAGGCTGGAGCCCGTGCAATCCCCCAGGATGCTTCATGGGAGACAGGAGCCCAGCCCCATTGTGGGAGCTAAAAGGATTGCTCCAAGTGACATTTCTCTCAGCTGTTTAAGAAGAGCATTTCACAGGAACCACCCTTTGTTTTTCTTAATTTCTCCTCGGGCAGCAGGTAGAGGATTTATATGAAGTATAGCAACTATATTAAAGGCGGGCAAGGTGGCACACACCTTCAATATCAGCACTCAGGAAACAGAGTGAATTCCAGGTTGGCTTGTCTACATAATGAGTTTCATGCTAGCCAGGGCTATGTAGTGAGACCCTGTCTCAAACAACAAAACATTCCAAACATAAACAAATTGGAGATACGGCCTGCCGAATACACTTAAATTCTTGACGGCACCTGACCTGATCTGGCCCAGGACTCCATGGTCTCACTTTGAAAGCCTGGCCTGGCCCAAAGCAAATCCTGTGACCATCAGATCATTTTCTGAGCTTAGACCTCTCCTGGAAACCCGGGAGAGTGTTTACCCTACAGACACCCCAGCTGTGCCATTCATGATGGAAGGTACAGGCCACCCACGGCTAGAGAAATTAACAAGCACAAACCGAAGTACCATGGAGATTCCGGGGACAGTTCACAGTGACCTTTTAATATTAACTATTGTGAAAGAATAGTAAAAATATTTTAAAAATTAAGAATTTTTGTACTTTAATTTTTATGTTGAAATTGCAATGTTTTAAATGCATTATTTAAATGCAATATTTAAATGCATTATTGCCACCAATTTTCATACGGTTCTGCTCTTTTTTGTTTTGTTTTGTATTTTGAGACAGGGTTTCTCTGCCTAGCCCTGACTGTCCTGGAACTAGTTATATAGACCAGGCTGGCCTCAAACTCACAAAGATCCACCTTCCCCTGCCTCTGAGTGTTGGGAATAAAGGCGTGCACCACCACCGCACTGCTCTGTTCTGTTTGAAAATGTGGTCACCAGAGAACGTTAAATGGCATGTGTGGCTTGTGTTACACTTCCTCACGTTGTAAGTACTTTGTGTGAGGCTGGTGTTTGGTGCCTTCCAGTTCATCCCGTGGTCTAATCACACCAGTAGCAGTTTACTGGATATAACATAATAACCACTTAATACTAACGAAGTATTTGGTGAAACATAAATAAATGCTACCATCTCACAAGTCAGTCACTTATCCTTTGCCCAAAGAGCGTCTTGTCTCATCTGCTTGTTTGTGTCAGAAAACAGGTTAAACACGTGGGAGGGTTTCAGTTTCTACGACTGCAGCACCCCTACCCAGACGGGAACACTGTTCTGGTCACTGTCTCAAGTCCAACCTACACCAAACCTTAATAGTAAGTTCCTGCCAATCATCACAGCAGAGAAAGCGCTGAGCGACGGCAGAGGGGGTGCCACAGCTCACTCGATGTTTGGACACGGAGCTGCACGTCAGGGTGGGCATGACATTCTCCACTGGCTGCTTCACTGTGGCTAGTGTGTCCTACCCATAGAAGATGATCACATGCTTACCAAGTGAGTGGACCTTGCTCAAAATAAACTCTGCCAAGTATTTCGCTGCCTAGTTTCGTCCTTTTCTCAACTGAAATGCTTCCTAAATCTACCAGCCCCTCTCTATGCAATTCCAGAGGAGTTAGGTTCAACTGGACTTCTCTGGGCAGCTGGGTGTCGGGAGGAAATGACAGAGGGCAGAGAAAACAGCTTCTCAGCCACTCGTTCTGCACAGCGGAGTCTCGCCTGCAGCTTACCAGGTGCTGGTAACCAAGTCTCACAAAATCCTGGATTTCTGTTAGGAGCTCAATAATACTTATGCTGAAAGCTATGGAGGATACTTGGTGTTGATCTAGACCACAAGGCGTAATCTATGGGGCTATTTAAGAAACATATTAAAATTAAAAAATTAAAACTAAACAAATTAAATTTAAAATTAAAAAAATTGCCAGATAGAGATGAAATTATCTGTGCCAAATAGTTATTCAGAACTGTAATCAGATGAGGAAAATAGATGGAGAAACAAGATTTGGGGGTGTGCCGACGAGGAAAGACCCACCTGAGCAGGTGCAGTCTGGACTGGATGGACCCTGAAAGATTTGTACTGCAGGGAGTCCAGATAGGAGCAAGGATGTCTCAGCTTGAACGAGCTCCCGGGAGAGGGATAACTCACTTCAGGAGTATGCTTGAAGCCGAGCGGTGGTGGCGCACGCCTTTAATCCCAGCACTCGGGAGGCAGAGGCAGGCGGATCTCTGTGAGTTTGAGACCAGCCTGGTCTACAGAGCTAGTTCCAGGACAGGCTCCAAAGCCACAGAGAAACCCTGTCTCGAAAAGAAAGAAAAAAAAAAAGGAGTATGCTTGAAAATGTATTTGGGGGAACAAAGAAAAGTTATTTCTTCCCTGATACTTGCGCATGCTCCTCCTGTCCCTTCTGCCGTGTATCAGCGCTGGCTCTCACACACCCTTCCTCTGACCACAGACCCTCTTCCAAACACCACCCAGGAAGCCTCTCCCAGCCTCTCCCTTCCTCATCCCTCAGGATTTCATTACCCACTGAAAAACCCGATGATATATGGACGCCCATCCATGTTTAAATGCAACTGTTCTACCAACCGAGGGCCCGCACCAGCTTCCTGTTTCTTCCTTCTCCTTGGAACATTATCGTTCCTTTTCACTGCCCGGTGACTCATTTCTCTTGTTTAAGCCCACTAAAATCAAGCATTTGCCTCCCCTACTCCAAAATGGCTCTAAGAGAGATCGTAGATGGCGCTAAAGCCAAAGGCGAATTTTCAGTCATCAACTCCCTCAGGCACTCAGAAGTTTTTCAAAACTGTGGCCCCTCCCTCTTCTCAGTTTCTCTGGCTCCAAGGACCCCAGCCTCTGGCTTTTCTTCCCATGTTACCATGTTGAGCCTGCTATCTTCTTTTGCTTATTTTTCTCCTTTTTTCCAAAGTGTATCAATGTGAGTGGCCTAGAGCATGGTCCTGGATCTTTTCCTCTGTAGACGCTCTCTGTCTCTTGGTGATCTGGCCCAGTCTCAAGGCTTCAACACCATCCGTGTGCTGACACCACTAAAATCTGTGTCTCTAGCTCAGCCTTTTCCCAGACGTCCTGACCTCCTCAATCGCTTGCAATGAAATAGCTGGCAAACATGAAATAGCTAACAAACACCTCAAGCACAAAATCTCTAAAACCGAATGTCTTCCTCTTCTGCCTCAAACCTTCTTCATCAATAACTTTCCCTGTCTCAATTAAGGCAGCTCTGTTCTTCCTGGTGCTTAGGCCAAGAGTCCTGTGATCCTCATCAATTCTTATCTTTCTCTCTAAATCCATCCATGTAAATCCCATTGGACCTGCTGCCTGCCCCACCTCTTTCAGTGTTAATTGTTGCTCTAATTTGAACACCATCAGTGTTATGATTTCAGTGACAATAAAGCTGACACTTCCAGGTTCTAGGGCCATGCATGTACAGACAAGCCTTCAGGCAGAAGTGCCTAACGCCCCCGTCCCCCCCCCCCCCACAGCGTGACGCACGGGCATGTGTGTTTGCATCATCCACGTATGACTCAGCTAAGCCCTTGGGCTTATGTGTGAGCCCCGTCATTTGTGTATGACACGTAGCCACGTCAAGCCTCTGTGCGCATGCGCTAAGCAGCTTTTAAGAGCTGCACGCACCATCTTCCTCCTTCTGTCTCTGTCTCTCTCTCTCTCTTTCTCCCTCTCTCTCCCTCCCTCTCTCCCTCTCTCTTTCTCTCTCCACACTGACTTTCCTAGGCCTGTACACGTACCCTCTAATAAACTCCTAAGGTTTGTTGTGTGTTCCATGTTTCCTGCTCATTAGCGCTAATTATTAGCTGTTAGGCACCGAAATGCACTGTAAGCCTGTTCTCCAAGGTGAAAAAAATTCCCAATTCTGCTATCCTTTTAAATTTTTTATTTTATGTGCTTGCTTGCCTAGGCCAGCCTCAAGAAATCCTTCTGCCTCAGTTTCCAAGTAACTGGGACCCTACAAATATTCTACCACCCTCAGTTTATAATCCCATTTTTTGTTTAGTTTTAAGTTGGTTTGAGTCACTTCCTGTTTCCTCTGAATTTGTAGGGCTCACGCCATACTCAGCATGAGTCTGACAGGCTCTGCAGAGCAAAGACAGCCCTGACTCTATTACATCCCGCGTGGCCATTTCCACCTGATTAGCAGGACAAAACGAGGCCAGTGCCACCTTCTACCACAAACCCATCAGGAAGACAAATCCACCGCCTCTTGCTACAGTCCTGGCAGAAGCCACTATGAGGGCACTAAGGTATCCTCTTACCAAGTTCTTTCTCTTTCAGTCACCTTGATACAATGTACTGTCACCACTGAAAAACATCATTTGCATTTAAAAGAGCAGCGTACTTTAAATAAACCAAAGTTTTCCTTATTCTGAGTAGAATTAGACCCGGTAGCTGCTGGGACAACAGGCAGACTCCCTATGATAATGGGACATGTGGTCTTGTGAAAAACAGGAAAGACTTCTCCTTCACAGGCTGCTAGGAGGTTGAGATTAAGTATGGATAAAATGTATAAACTGGAGCCTGGTACATAGCATCCACTAAATCCCCTGTTCCCACCCCTGGGATTAAATCAAAAAGTATTTAGGATTTTGAGAAGGGAATGGGGCAGACACTACTAAGCTACAAAGGGTCATTTTCTGCCTGGCCGTTTACTTTCTCCCATTTTATACCAAGGTCCTTGGGTACTAATTAAAGACTCTGGCTCCTTTAGTTAGTAGGAAAAAGAGAGAGAAATTAGGAAGAAGTTGAGTGTCATATCCCAAAGCCCTAGGAAGAATCCAATGGCTAATTGATAACACCACCGTGAAACAGCATCAATTCATGCAGGATGAAGGGACCCCTCCTCATACCTCTACCTTTGCAGAAGATGCAGGGACTGGTTACTACAGTCCTCTGAGACGCTAGGAGGTAAGCAGCAGCCTGGGCTTCTGCATGACCCAGCTCTGAGAGGGTTAGAAAGAAAGAATAGGGTTTAGGCTGGATACTGTTTCTCACTTCTTTGAGCCTCAGAGGTCTGCTACATTCATTGATCTCAGTGCCAGGAAGGCTCTGGATCCAGCTCTGAGCCCGTCCATTACTGGCTTCAGAGCAGAGCGATGATATGATACCCCTGTGGCATCAAGAGTGGACACGACCAAGTTTACATCAATGCTAAGCGGAGGTCCGAGTTTGATTAGAGAATGTAAGACAGGGATGTCTGCTAGAGCATGCCTAAGAAAGGCTGCTACAGTGGCTTTGCGGAAGACCTGAGACCTTCCAAGGGACAGCGATGTGACTTCAAGGTCCTCTATCTGACCCAGACTCCATCTGTGCCAGAGGTCATGGCACTGAGGCTGACAGCTTCCCCAACATTTAAGATTTCTCTCTCCAAGCCTTTCTCAGGCTGTTTAAGATCGTGTGTGCATTAAGACCTGACTGTAGAACTTCCAGAAGGCAGAGGGACAGGAAGCTGGCATCATGAAGTAGCTTGTGCCTTTTATTCCCTCCTAATCCTCTGAAGCCAGGTTTCCAAATGGCAGGCATGGAAGCTGCCCAGTGAGGCCCACAGTCACTTCTAAAGTTGCTTGGCAAAAGGCCACCCGACTATCGCTTAGCTTTCCTCAGAACGGTATGTACCATGTCTGCCTTCCAGTGTTTGATTGGATTAGCTGCTATCTAACGTGATAGGGTGGGCTGGTATGCAGTTCTCACCTGCCTCCATCCATCCGGTGCTGTCCCCCCGTATGATACAGCCTCGTTTCTCCAAGCTGTTGAACTTCAGATACTTATTTTAGATGATGCTAGCCAATGCAAAAGAAAATGCCCACAGAGCTTTAGAAAAGCTGTGGATAAAAGCTCTGGGTGGCCGGTGGCGGCCGGATACAGGTGGAGAAATTGAGTATTTCTCTTGTTATCACAGTATAGCATTAGCCATCTGCAAATGAGTCTAGCGCCTGTTGTGTGTGTTCTATGACAGCCCGTTACAGGCAAAGAGGAAGGAAAACCAACTTTTCACAAACACAGACATAAGGATCCTGGCCAGGAGTTGCTGCCTCTTGGGTCTCAGTCTCAGCCTGATCATGTTGTGCAGAGTGAGGACATGACCACTCCAAAGCGGGGCTGAAGAGAAGGGTTTTATTGTAGGTTTGAGGAAGAGTAGAGCCACAGGCATCTGGAAGGGCTCTGGTCAGGGAGAGAAAGAAGACCAAACATGACCAGTGGACTGGACCAGGCCATGAGAGGAGAAAGAAAAAGAGAAGAGAAGAGAGACCAAAGGGGAGGGAGGGCCAAGCTCAGAGAGGAGAGCCAAGAGAGCGCCTGGCCAAAATGGGAATCAGAAGCTGGGGGATGGCAAACCCGAGAGCTGGAGAGGTTTAGGGTTGGGAAGGGGACACGACAAGAAGATCTAAGAGGAGTCACAGGTGCGGAGTGTTCCTGAGGCCAGCATGTGCTTTGGTACGCTAAAAGGCACTTCAGTTAGCCATTTGCCTGGTTTCTGTAAACCTGACACAGGTTACATTAGGCAAATTACCATTCTGGACCTTGGTCTCTTTATTTTTGATATGAAGGGTTTGTTCATGAGGGGGAATTAAAAAGTTGGAACACGGCAACTCGCTACTGCTACTATTCTTCTAACAAAGTTCTCTTGCAAAGCGAAGGGCTTTTCTGGATCTTTTCTAGGTCTAAACAGAGGTTCTAAGTTCTTTTTCTCCCATCTTTATAGCAATTCAAATACACCAAGGCAGAGCATTTGCCCTCTTCCTCCTGCCTGGACAAGATGCTAAGCAGCAAAACTCATTTCCTGCCTGTAACAAAGCTTGCACCTGAGCAAAATTTAATCTCCCTAAACCACATTTAAAGCAGCCAGCTCTACTCCTTTCGTTTTACAAGCAAGGACATTCATTCAGTAGGAAAATTGCTGCTAGCAGTGCAGGCTCACAAAACCCAGGCTTCTGGTAACTGCTAATTATAATTCCCACTACTTGGTAACAACACAAGCTTCCCTGGCATTGGTTGAAGCTTTCCCTGCGGGCACCTCCTCTCCGAAGCCATCAGGAGGTGAGGGGGTGAGAGAAGGTGAACTCCTGCTAGGTGCCCAGCCTCAGAGACCTCCAGGTGAACGTCCTGGTCCAGCGCAGGGAGTTAAAAACGCTAGAGGATTCAGAAACAGTGACTTCACCTAACTAGGAATCTGGATTCCTACGCTTTCTCTCCTCCTGGTCAATCACAAAATCCTTCAGGTATTTTATCTCCTAAACAATCGGAAGCCCAGGGCCCCCTCTCCGTACCCCCTGCCCTTCCCTCCCTCAACCCCTTGGCTTCGTTTGCTCGGTCTATCCTCCCGATTTTCTGACTCATCTCACTGAACCAGACTGACCCACCTACCCGAGGGATCTGCCATGTCCCCTGCAGTTTACGACCCATCACTGGCTCCTGTGCAGCCGCACGAAGACTGAACCCCACATACGCTTCAGTCTCATGCTGTGCGTAGTGCCTAAACCCGGCAACACAAAATGACTTGCGATTCTGTCCCCACACCAGGCCATTCATTTGCCTTTAGGCTTTTGCTTGTCACAAACCCTCTTCCTTGCACCCCACAATTGGCTAACAATGCTTAAACCTTTTGGAAGTTCAGGGGTCATCTCCTCAAAGAATCTGTTAGAGATTTTTCCTCCAGCTGCTTGTTCATCTGGGGGTAGCAATGCCTTGATTCCTTACTCTTGGTCTATTTCTCTACTACCGCTTCCCATCCCGTTCCATCTCTCATGTTTTCCTGATCGTCAAAGGCCCAACTTCCAGCTTAGTACCAGGAGCCTAGCAGAAGCCGTACAAAGACCTACTGAAGAGGAGACAGATACAAAGGTCCGCAGGATTTGTCCTCTGCTGGCCTTCCCAGTGTCACCTTCATGTCACTGCCAGCCCTCCGTGCCTCACATTCCAGCCACACAGAATGACGGGCAGTGTGCCAAGCACATGGTGCTCTTCCGTGACTCTAGCTTTGTCCATTGCTAGTCCATCCTCCAGCCCAGGATGCCTTTCTCTATCCCTTCATGAGGTACAGGTGGTTGTGAGCCACCATGCAGATGCTGAGAATCAAACCAGGGTCTTTCGTTCTCTGCTGCTGAGCCATCTTTCCAGCCCCAACACCTGCATCCGTAATCTACCTTCTCCTAGCTGCAGAGCCTTGGCCAGGTTCTGTGAGCCTGAATTTCCTAACGTCCTATTTCCTTCCCCCCAGAGGTAAACATAGACTAGGTACTAAATAAATGGAAATGGTTAGCACTGTCGTATCCCTGAAGGCAGGTGCTAGGGCGCATCTACCTATCTACCTTCTCATCTAAACTGACCTCTGTGGCTGCCATTGCCAAAGTCACTTAATGCTTTTCTTCATAAATTTAACAGAGTTCACAATAGTTTCCTACTTTTTGTATGTATACAATGAATGCTGTGCACATGCTCATGTGTATGTGGATAAACATATCTGTATGTACATTCACATGTGTGTACACAAATATATACGTATGTGTGAATGCTTTTGTGGAAGCCAGAAGATGTTCTTATGCCCTCTCTACCTTATTTCTTTGAGACAGAGTTTCTCACTGAACCTGGGGCTCACAAACTTGGCTAGGGTTGTCTAGCTAGCAAACCCTCTTGTCTCTACCTCCCTGGTGCTGGGATTATAGATGCATGCTGCAATGTTCACTGGCTTCTTTTTGTTTGGTTGATTGCTTGGTTTCTTTTTGTTGTTATTGTTGTTTTGTCAAAATAGGGTTTCTCTGTGTAGTCCTAGCTGTCCTGAAACTTGCTCTGTAGACCCAGCAGTCCTCAAACTCAGAGATCTATTTATCCAGTGCTGGGATTACAGGGCTGGGCCACCACACCCAGTCGTTACTGGGGACTGAAGTCAGGGCCTTAAACCTGGATGACAAGTACTTTACTTACTGAACAATCTCTCCCAGGCCCTCTTGTTTTTTCTCTTAATGACTTATTTAATTATTATTAACTTTGGACAAATGTTTTAGTTACATATACTTTAAGATGTGTATGACAATGAATATGTACAATTAAAATTTTTGGAAAATATGTTATAGGAAAGAGACAAAAAGGTATAGTAGTTAAACTATTTATTTCGTGTGTGTGTGTGTGTGTGTGTGTGTATGTGTGTAAAGGCCAGAGATGGACACTACCTTCTTCAATCCTTAAACTTATTTGTTGAGACAAGGTATCACCCTGAAGATGGAGCTCACTAATTGGTCTAAAATGGATGTCCAGCAAGCCACAAGGATCTTTTTATCTCTGCCTTCTCAGCATTGGGATTACAGGTTACTATAAATAGCCAATCTATTTATAAATATATTTATATTTTATTATTAAATAAATTTATTTATTGTTAAATAAAATATATATATATATTTATAATTTTATAAAGAAATAGCTCCCACCCTGGAAACCCAGAGTGGCCATTTGCCATGTGTGTTCTATGTGCCCTCTGTGCGTTGACTGCCGGTCCTCAGCTTTCCGAGACTCTTGAAGGCATGCTTATCTACTGGTCCTCCTTTGCAGAAGGAGTTAGGGACATTTATTAAATACAAATATCTATTAAGTTATTTACAACCAGTATTTGTGTGCTTGGTTAGAATTTTTTATAACTTCACATCTTGCATGCAAATGTGCACGCGTGTACACACACACACACACACACACACACACACACACACACACACACGGGGGAGATAATAAGTGTCCCAAAAAAGAGCTTGAAAAAGTCAGAATCCATGCATACTGTAAAATGGTTCAGCTGTATGAAAATAACATGAATCCCTCTAGAAATTACACATAGAATCACCATCTCCAGTAATTCTTGCCTGGATAAGGAAAGCCAACTCATGCAGACATTTGCCAGTTTGTGTTCACAGGGGCCTCATCCGCAATAGCCAAATGGTGGGAGCAGTAGACATGGATGGCAGAAAACATGTAAAGAACTGGTAGTTCGCCTAAAACACAAGGGGATTCCAACCCAGGCTATAATACCAATAGACCTGGAGGGCATCATGTGAAGTGACCAACTCCACAAAACTGTCCCCTGCCCCCAAATGTGCTGTGGCATGCATATCTATGCACACATCACGTGCACATAAACAAAACAGATGCAGCAGTGTCCAGTAACCAGATTCTAAATTCCCCTGGCAAGGTGCTGCTGCCTGGAGCAGTGAGACCTCCCAAGCCAGAGGACGTATTCCAGCTAGCACTGAAGCTCTGGGATCCGAGGTGGAGAGAAGGGCTGGGCTTAGGGACTCAGGGCCTTGAAGAGGTTTCCCAGCTGGAAAATCTAATAAATGCAAATATGTTGAGTGGCCACCTCCCCCTTAGAAAAGTGGATGGGACTCCAGGACCAGCCATGTGCAAAAGGACACAGAAGGACCACAAAAGGGCAAAGGTATTTCACGTTTACGAGACAGCAGAGGTAAAATTAAGGTCGAAGCAGGATGAAAATGGCTGGAGGACCAGGCAATGGGAAGCTGGCATTTGACATAGACAGTTTCAGTTGGGGACGCAGCTCTGGAGATGGATGGGAATGATGCTCACAAGCCAGTGTGAGCATACAAAACTGCACGCTTAAAGTCAGATGAAAAGCTGGGTTCTGTTATATATACTTTACTATGATACCTCTCTCTCTCTCTCTCTCTCTCTCTCTCTCTCTCTCTCTCTCTCTCTGTGTGTGTGTGTGTGTGTGTGTATGTGTGTGTGTGTGAGTGTGTGCATAGAGGCCAGAGATAATGTTGAGTAACTTCCTCTATTGATGTTGAACTAGAGGGGCCGTATTATTCAGGCCCATATTTTTGCATTGTATGGCAGCCAAAATTTTAGGGCACGATTTGCACCTGCCACACAGAAGGTGGTCACCTAGCCTTTTGAGACAAACTGACTCATCCTAACCAAAGGGTCAGGATATGCTAATGTCACTCCGTTCCTTCTTTGTAATTTGGGAGGTTGCCTGGGATAGAGGTGTTAGTTCAGTCAGTCTACGTGACAGAGCAGGCATACAGAGAAGTCATAGATAGAAAGACGTGACAAAATGGGCATAAAAAGGTGTGGACGTGACCACAGTCATTCCCCCCCCCCCCACACACACACCCTCACAACCTAGGAAACAGAATGCTAATAAACTTCCCCCACAGATCACGTTTTGGTATAAAAGCTGTTTGGAAAATAAACACAGGTGATTTTTAGGATGTAAACTCAGGACTTCATAAAGGATCCCTGAAAACTCCCTCCCGATAAAGTATTGTCAGTTACGTCTTTATTCCCACACCTCCTCTCTGATTTAAAAAATAATTTATGTCAGGGCTGGACCCCGACACTGAACTTGATTTTTCAGATAAAGTCTCTCGCTGAACCCGAAAATCACTAATTTGGCTAAAGTGGCTGGCCAGTGAGCTCTGGAGATCTGCCTAACTCCTTCAGTTCTCCCCACACACCTCTGCATCCCCACTACCACCACTACCACCGTCTGCCAACACCTCTACTCCCAACACTGGAGCTAGAAACATGAACCTTATCAGGATATTTCTTCTGATCATTGGGAAGCAAATCCCAAACTCAATTCTGGAGTTTAATCTAACTCAAATCCACTTCCGCTCATCCCCTTAACAATAGCTACATAATTTACACTTCTGTCTAAACTTATTCCAGAGTCATTCTTCCTACTAGCTGTGCATGTCTAGATTTTCACAGCAATAGCAAAGTAGCCATGGGCTGCAAGAATGGCTAGTTAACATTTCTAGCTCAAATGCTCATCTCGTGAGCAGTGTCCCTCAGTCTGTTTGCACACATACATTCCTGGATTAATCAAACATCTCGTGATTACTATACACAGTCCACTCTGCTAGCTGCTAGAGGAGAAAGGCATCGACCATAAATAACAACAACAACAATAATAATAGCCTATTGTAGAGGTGTGCACAGGTCTCCTGTAGTAATGAGAATTGATAAAACATGCCAGGAAAGGCCTCACCAAGTGCATGGAGCTGGGTCGAATCTTAAACAAACATAGCCTTTCTTATTTAATCTCTTCAAAGAAATGTTTGTAAGTGGGGAATTGGGGTAAGTTTGCTCAATAACAATGTGTGGAGTAGTGTCTATTATTCATAGACAGGAAAACTAAGGTAAGGAATCCAGTCAAACAGGCCAAATATGGACAAATCTACTACCACAGGAATAGATAGTGATTTAAAACAAGAAATGGTTTTAGGAAGTCAACATCTCTAGATAATTTTGTCATCTCTGAGTTTGTCACTGACATAGGACCTCAGGACAGGCACGATGCTGAGTTCAGCTTACTGACTCATTCAGTCTTACCCCAAATCTACAGGACAGATGCCATTACTACATCTACCTCCACTCAGAGAAATGACAGTACAGCCGTGCATTGCTTAAGGTGTCATTAAGTGGTTTCACAACTACGTGAGCAGCATGGAACAGATGGAGAAGGCTGCTACATGCCTGGGCTACAGTCCAACGCGCTGCAGTACTGAATACCACCAGCAACTGAAGAGCCACAGTAGTGGCGTATCTAAACACCTAAGAAGACACAGGGCGATCTGTACAATGGATAGAACACAGTAGATCTGTAGAGGACCTGGCTTGTGAACGGAGCCTGAGGGACTGGAAGCTGCTTGTGGTCAGGGGGAAACAGGTGAGTGACTGGGAAGGCCTGGCGTGCTTCTCAACTATGGACTTTATGAACACTGCATCATTGGGATACATCAAATTTGTCTTTAGTTTTTTTCATTAATAATTAGCCTTAGCTTGTTGTAACTTCTTTACTTTGTAAACTTCTAATTTGTTTTATTTTGGCTCTTTTGTAATAGCAAGTTAAAATATAAACACACTATACAGCAGAAAATATACTGTACATATACTGTACAAAAATATTTGTATATCCTTATTTTGATAGCTTTTTTCTATTTAATTTTTTTCTTTTTAAACTCTTCTATTTTAAAAAGAAAACCAAGACAGAAGCATACATTAATCCAGGCCTATCAGGGTCAGTATCATCTACATCAGTGTCTTTCCCATCCTCCCCTACCTCTACCTCCTCCCCTCCCCCACCCCCAGCCCTGTCCATCCTGTCCCTACGGAAGATCCTCAGGGCACTAATGGAGCCACCTGTCATCTCCTATGACAGATGACTTCTGACATCACTCCTGCAGGACCTGCCTGAGGCTACTCTTAAATTAACCTTTTCATTTTGATAAGTAAAGAGAGATTACTTTAATCCAATGGTAAAATCTATAGTAGCCAGGCACTTGGGAGGCAGATAGAGGTGTATCTCTGTAAGTTTGAGGCCAGCCTGGTCTATATAGTTGAGTTCCAGGACAGCCAGGGCTACACTGAAAAACCCTGTCTCAAACAAAACAAAATAATAATAATAATAATAATAATAATAATAATAATAACTATTATAGTGCAGTAAACATTATAATAAAATTATAATAATAAATTTATAATAAATAAAAACGGATAAGTATGATCTTCTGTTATTATAAAGCATCCCATGTGGTGCCCAGCACATGTGCTATGCTTTCATGGACCTGACTGTGCCTTAGGTTCCGCTCACATTAGCACCACCACAAACATGAAGATAAAGTACCTTTCTAAAGTGTTACGAAGACTATGACTTTATAGGCACTAGGAATTGTTTAGCTTTATTAGAAGCTCATGGGCCCCCATCATACATGTGATCCTTCACTGGCCGTAACATTGTTATGTGGCACATGATCTATATTTGCTCAGGTTAAGTCAGCAGTGAGAGAGGGAACCAAGGTTCAGCGTCAGGAGTGCCACATCCACAGCTTAGTAATATCCTAACAGCAGGAGGAGGGCATCAGTGAGTACTAAAATCAGGAGGTCGCTCACCATAGCTATGAAAGTATGCAACATCCAAGCCTCAAAGATTGGCCAGAATCAGGATCATCTCATCTCAAAGATGGCTCAGCCAGCAAAGGTGCTTGTTACTATCATTGAACCGGAGTTCAATTTTTGGATCCCACATGATGGAAGTGGTATAGGAGGGTCATCTATCTATGTGTTACTACTTTCATTGGTTAAATAAAGAAAGTGCCTTGGCTTTTGATAGGACAGCAGCTTGGATAGGCAGAATAGACAAAACAGATGCCATGACTCTCCTCTCCGAGATAGACACTGGTTAGACTCATGCCAGTAAGCCACAGTCAAGTGGCAATACACATTAATGGAGATGGGTTAACCTAATATGTAAGAGTTAGCCAATAAGGGGCTAAAACTCATGGTCTAGGCAGTGTTTAAATGAATACAGTTTCCATGTAATTATTTTGGGTAAAGCTAGCCGGGAGCCAGGCGGCGGGAAGCAGCCCGCCACTCCTTTTACTACATGGAAGGAGAGAACTGACTCCTACAAGCTGCACACACACACGCACACACACACTAAAATGACATTTAAAAACTTTAAAGGTGAGATATAAAGAGGTTTCGGTCTCACACTAGGCAGTTCATGGCTTATAAAGGAATGACTCACAACCCTCTCCTACTTCCTCTATCTAAAGGCCAAATTCACTTTCATCCTCCAATATTATTGCTAATTTCATTTTGGAAGAACTTCTCTTGACAAATCCAAGTATAGCTGGAGAGGTGGCTCAGTGGTTCAGAACGCATGCTGGTCTTCTGGAGGACCCGAGTTCATTTCTCAGTACCCAGGCTGAGTGATTGACAGCCACTTGTAACTCTAGCTCCAGGGGTTCCGCATGGCACCAGCACTCATGGGTATATACCCCGCCATGTAGGTATAACTAAAATAATGAATAAATATTTTAAAAGATAAAAATAAAAGTATGAAACCATACCCAGTTAAGTTAGATTCTTTGCAGAAGTGTGAACGTTCTACAAGCAATTCTTCAAAGAAAACCAACGCTTACGAAGTGCACGTTCTCTGGGATCGTTAGTCATACACTGACCCATCCAGTCCAGGATGACAACATTCCATTTCTCTTTGCTTTTCCTAGGGGACCCAGCCTTGTCACATTTTAAATTCCACTTTTAGGATGCAACCCTTAGGCTTTTGTAAAGCACCGAAGTCTGGGCAGGAAAATAATCCTCATGGGGCTAGAGACAGGCTGGTGGTTTTCAGGGTGCTGTCTGGAGACCACATGGTGATCACACAGCAGTGGCTCACACATTCCAGGACTGGGCACAGTTACTCAGCTAATGAGAGAAGATGCAGGGTTAGGTAAGAAAAATGAGCAGGTTGGCCAAGACTCCACCCAGAAATGACTTAGAGACCAGCTGCCATCTGGCAGTGCTCTGAAGCCTGTCCTCCAAGGAGTGGACCATACCTAGCTCTGGACCACCTGCAGTGTTAACTATCTCTTTCCTTCGATCCGCAGGTCTGGAGCTATAAGCCTGGCAGTGGTTACTCCTTAGCTTGAGTTACATAGTCAAAATGATAACCCATTCCTTCCCCTAAAGAATTGAACCTACAATTACTGTTTGCTACCACGAGGGGGCAGTAGTCCCTAATCACTGAGGAAGAATATGTTTGTGTTTATTTGTGCAGGTGAATCAAGACTGGAATAATCTCAGAATCAATTAACCTGGGCTCATAGGGGCTCAAAGAGACTGAACCGCCAAGCAGAAGGCTTGAATGGGACAGCGAGACTGACCTACGCTCTCTGCACATGTTACTTGGTGTTGCTTGGTCTTCTTGTGAGACTCCTAACTGGAAGCAGGGGCTCTCTCTGACTCTGTTGCCTGCTTTTGGGACCCTTTCCTCCTATAGGGTTGCGTTGTCCAACCTTTATAGGAGAAGAAGTGCCTAGTCTCACTGCAACTTGATATACCATGACTGGTTGATAGGTTGATATCCATGGGAGGCCTGCCTTTTTCTGAAGAGAAATGGAGGAGTGGATTTGGAGGGGAGGGGGGAGACAAAAAGAGACACTGGGAGGAGAGGAGATAGGGAAAACTGTGGTCCAGGATGTTAAAAAAGTTAATTAAAAAAAAAAAAAAAAGAGCCATCAAGGCCATGCTCCACAGTGAGGGGGATAAATAGATTTTCATAAGTGGAATCAAAGACAAACCGAGCTCTAAATCACAAAAAAGTATTTATTTACATATACTTTAAATTTTCAATTATATATGCACACATACTTTTAATTTTAATTACAAACATAATTAAATTATTTTACTATCTGCAAACACTGAAGTTTCAAGGCAGTTTTAACATTCGCTAGTTTCAAAGAATCCATTTTTATGTATAACTCAGTACTCTCATAAACCTATTGCTAGCATGATTTTTAATTTTACTTTCTCAGCTCTCCAAAAGGCCTAAAAATAAGAAACTCTAAAGCACTTTTTAAATTTGCTTTTAAGTTGATCATTTTAGGTTTTGGCATAACTCGAGCTTTTCCAGTTTCTCTTACAAAAAAAAAACCCATGTAACTTATTTTACAATAAAGAATTCATCCATTTCAACCCCTCCTCTATTTCTCTCTCTCTCTCTCTCCTTGTTTCTATCTCTATCTTTCTCTTTAAATCACTCAATTATCTAAGGAAGACTTGACACTTGGAAAGAGAAACACAGACCTCTTCCCAGTCCTGTTCTCCCAGTTTCCCGGAAGCTGTCATGGTGGAATGCTTGATAGTCTCACACTAAGACAGTAATTTTTCCCTCTTAAGTACCAAAATCTAAAACAACACGAAACAAAAAGATAGTCTATCCACATAGACTTGCAGTAACATGTTCATAAACACTGGTTTTCTTTAAAGAATTACTTACACAACACTCACATTTTTGCAGAGGTTCTAACTTAACTGGGTATGGTTTCATATTTTTATTTTTAAAGAAATGTTTGTCCAACATGAGAGAGAAACCAAGCTAAGTATAGTAACAGCCGGCATCAGAACTACTTGACTTTCTGGGTGGCGCTAGGCATGTGACCCCTGCTGTCTCATCACAACTAACTAATCCTCCCAACCTAAAGGAATCAGGATGCAAATAGCAAACATGAACACAAACTGCATTGTTATGGCCACAGTCTAGTCGAACCTCTATTTCATTTTTTAAACATCACAATAACTACTAGCAAGTGTATAATGATTACCCTCTCAAATGAATGTGACATTATTACATTTACAAAGTAGTTGATGGAAATTTTCTTTCATCTTCATGGCTGTTATTTATTCATACAACAAATGAGTTTCAGTGCCTGCAGCATTATTCCAAGTGTCAGTGCTGTGGAGGCTGGACCAGGTCTGGAGAAGTTAAGCAGTTTGTCTGGTGGTTGCCTGGGGCTCTTGCTGCAGTGTTTCCTGAACCCCTGGTTCTTCTATCAAAGCAAACTTTTCTGGTTTCTCTTAACCCCTCATCACTACATACTGGGATAGATCTTTTTTTTTCCGCCTATGATATTAATCATTAAAAATAGCAAGCTAGGCAGCTGACTCAGTGATTAAAAGCATTGACTACTCTTCCAGAGGACTCATGTCCAGTTCCTAGCAACCACATGGCAGCTCACAGCTGTCTGTAACTCCAGTATGGGATATGACACCCTCAGACAGATGTGCATGAAGGCAAACACCAATGCACATGAAATAAAAATAAATAAAAATTTAAAAAACTGGCAAGCTGGGCACCATGATGTATTCCTATATTCCCAGCACTCAAGGGGTTGAAGCCTGACAATCACAGGTTAGAGGTCAATCAGGGATACATAGTGTGATCTCATCTCAATGTGTTCTACATTCCACATAAAAAGAACATTTAACCCAAGTTAAAAACAAAACAACAAAGCAGGGTCTCATATAAGGTTGGCTTCCACTGCCCAGGATTATCTAGAACTTTAGACCTTTTGTCTCCATCTCTAGAATACTAAGATTCTCTGTATGCATCGCTATGGTCAGGTCGTGCAGTGCTGGGGATCAAACCCGGGGCCTCACTCATGCTAGGCAAGCACCCTGCCAGCTGAGCTATCTTCACAGCCTATAACCCAGCTTGAGCACAGCATTTTTCAACCCGTGAGTCATGACCTCTCTGGAGGTCACATATCAGTTACCCTGCACATCAGACATTTACATTACCACTCATACCAGTAGCAAAATTACAGTTACAAAGTAGCAATGAAATAACTGTGTGTGGGGGGGGAGGGGGTCAGCACAGTGAGAGGAACTGTATTAAAGGCCTGAAGCGTTAGGAAAGTTGGGAACCACTGCTTTCTTGCTTTTCAGTAGCTGAAACCAAAGGGAATAGTAACGTGACAGTAACTGGGAGAGATGGGGAAAAGGAAACACATCCCTGGAACCCTATGAGACAATGGCTGCCTGGCCACTGTGTTCACGTAAGACCAAGCAGAGTTACCTACATGCGATCCAGTGGCAAGATGGATCCAGTAAAAGGACTGTCACCCCTACCTGTGACTTTGTGTGTGACTCCCTCCCCTATCCCCCGAGGCAGCTGCCATAGTCTAGTGAATCACTTTTCCAGGAGAGAGGTGGTGCCCTGTCTCATCCCACATGAAGCATTTCCTCAAGTATTTCTCCTTTAGCCAATAAAGTGCAGTGAGGACAACTGAGTCAAGCAGCAGTCACCTGACTGAGGGCAAAAGAAAAAAAACCTTTCCCTCCAGTGATCTCCAAGTTGCCCCTCTTCTGCCATACTTTGGGGACGGTTCATGGAAACACTTCCTCCTATTCCTACCCAGAGGCCCACACTGCCCTGCGTCCTCCCCCATCTGCATTACCAAGTTATCAAGTCCCCTAGACCTCCGCAACTTCCCAGGAGAGACATTCGCTATGCAGCCATGCAAAAGATGACGATGAGCCCGGAGGAAGTCTCAGGGAGAGGAGGATTAAAACGTAACATTCAGAAAAGAGGAAACAGATTAAATCTCGCAGAATCAACAGTCCGTACTAATTGACTCGACCAAACCCTGAAATCCCATGGGTATCACGGGCACTCCTTCTTAGACTTAGCAGTCCGCGTGAACTGAACTGACCAGACAGTCATGGAGGCCTCACAGACACCAGTTGTTTTTCAGATTCAAAGGTTATCTGGTGGCTTCTTAGGCTCCCCAGCCTGCTGGGGTCAAAGCAATGCTTGTGTAGTGTGCTCTGAAGCAGACAGCTGGGCATTTAAAAGGGAACTCTGGTCAAATCGAGGCAACCAGAAGCAGGCACCTGTACTCTTCAGATCCTCTTGCCCAGACCCCAAGAGGCCTGAGGAAATCAATGCAGTGACCAGCCAGGAAATTTAATCCTTGTTACTAGCGGAACTTGAAGTCCTTTTACAAACGCGCTGTCTCATCTCACCCTCAAGTGCTGCCAGCTCCTTCCCATCAATCAAGGCAGCCCTGCTTGCCTAGGAGGTTTCTCTCCCTCCCACCTCACTCCACTGTCCGTGGGTATCGTCTTTTTCATTCTAGCGCAAACAATTCCTAGGATTAAAATGTCTCATGTTCCGTTGCAAACGTGTGTCCGCCTGAACACCTTCAAAGGAAAACACGAATTTCTCAAGAAAAGAATTATCCTTCGTGGTTTCTTCATATCACAGTATTTTCTCCCAAGACCCAGAGCTGGAAAAGGCCTGGACGTGTGACCTGAGTTACATCCCCCCCAAGCTCACTTTAAAATGCAAATTGCTTTGCTCCCCCATTCAGACCTTAAACCGGAGTGTCTGGGGTGAACACAGAATCTACATTTCAGTCCGGCTGTGTCGAACAGGATTTGGAGCCTCTGGCTGAACACAACACAGCCTCCTCCCGCTGCAGAGGACGAAGAAGAGAAGCCGCCCTAGAGAGGGGAATGAGCTTATCCCAGGTCACGGGGAAAGCACCCAGATATAGAGCCCGGTCTCTCGGGCGGCTGAGCTCTCTCGTCCCGCCCGTTCAGACCAGTAGTCCCAGGCGCGCACTTCCCTGCCCCACCGTCACTCACCCGCTTGTAGACATCCTCCCGGCTGGCCTCATACTTCTGTTGCATGCGCTCCTCCAGGAAGTAGATGCGCAGCTTGAGGCTGAAGTTCTCCTTCTTCAGGTCATTGAGGTGCTGGGACAGAGTGCGATATCCATTAGACATGGTGGGCGACCCATGGGGAGGAGCATGCCCAATCGCCCCCTCACCCCAGGAACACGCTACAGCCTTGCCGCGGCATGGAGCTGGCAGACTGAGACACTGGGGAAGCTGTGGGATCTCGGAGGCTAAGGCGACATAGCCCCTGGTGGTGCGCTCCAGGACCTGGGACTGGTCTCTGCTCTGGGAGCTGGAGCGCAACGCGTTTTCTTTTTTTACCTCGGGGAGATATTTGCGGAATCCCTGACGGAGGAACATGCTGTGTGAACTCAGACACAAGTGGCGGTAACCTGACTCCAGGACAGGGCTGTCACCCTGTTCCCCCCACCCCCCATCCCGGCCTCCAGGCTCAAGTGTGGTCATTTAGTAGCTGTTTGGAAAGAGAAGGGCTGACCCCCTTCCCATTTGGGGGGTGGTTAATGTCCACTGGGGTTGCAAAGGCAAGAGGAAACTAGGAGGGGGTGGGGGAAGGGAGGCAGACAGAGCAAGAAACAAGGTTGCTATGGAGAGAGCGCATATCCACAAAGTGGCCCACAGAATAGAGACCAGAGCCAAATATCCTCTTTCTACCAGGTACAAACCTTAAGGCACTACGGATCAGAGTCCACTTCCCTTAGTGACACAATGCTCAACCCCAGCTGTTGTCTTCCAGCTGTTCTCCCGGCCCGTTTTCAGTCCCAGGGCTATTGGTTCATAGCCTTTATTCTCAGGCTGCCTGCTCCCTGATCTCACCTCACACGTTGAGGAAAACAGGAGTGAATCTTGACTGAGGGAGACCTTTGCAAACTGTTTTTCAGTGGAGCAAGGAAGGCCCTTTGGGGAATAAGTGTGGGAGTTCTGAGGGGGTGGTCGGGAGCAGCCAGCATCCCGGAGACCAGAGATTCAGCCGCTCACTGGTTCTTAACTCCCGCACCTGCCTAAGGGTGCCAGGCCTTTACGAGCAGTCAGCAGATCCTGCTCATAAAGCAAATTACGATCCCTGAGCGACAGCTGCAACATTAGCAGGAAGTATTATTTAGAACACACCCCATGGGGCTTTGAAGGTGACTGGGAGACAGCTTCAAAGCTCTGATCCCAAAAAAGGTTCTTGATTTGGAAATAACAGGTTGGAAAAAAAATTACTATAATGTCTGAGATAAAGAAAATCTAAAATTTTTATATTTAATGCAAGCATCCACTTCTTTCCCAACCTACCTACTTTTCATCTTTTCCCATTCCTTTTTTTTTTTTTTTTTTGGATACAGGGTTTCTCTGTCTAACAGCCCTAGATGTCCTGGAACTAGCTCTTGTAGACCAAACTGGCCTCAGATGCACAGAGATCCGCATGCCTCTGCCTCCCGAGTGCTGGGATTAAAGATGTGCATCATCAATGTTCTGGACCCCAGAATGATTCCAGCCCACCTTTCCCCAGTATCCAGAGGTTGCATACATAGCTGGACTGTGGTGTGCACACTTTTAATCCCAGCACTCCAGAGACAGAGGCAGGAGTATCTCTGTGAGTTCGAGGCCAGCCTAGTTTACAAAGCGAGTTTCCTGACAGCCAAGGATACACAATGAAACCCTGTCTCAAAAAACCAAACCACAACAACAACAAAACCAGCAATGGTGAAGATAGGAATAACCCCCAAAATACAGAGTGGCCACACAGTTGGTCACATGGTAAGGTGTGATCTATGCTGTAATCTTTCAAATCTGTGTCTTTCAAACTTTTTCTATTTTACACTGCAACACACACACACATACGCACACACACAATTATCCAGTTATGAGTTATAATCTGATATTTTCTATTTCTCTTTCTGGGAGTGACCTACTAAATTGACTTACTGAACAGTAGATAGATAAATCTTAACCTGTAGTTCGAAAACCTTTGACTCTAAGGGAACCTAGAACAAAGAAGGAATAGTTCCTGCCGGGAGGCTAACAGAGAAGGCTCTGCCAGCAACCACACTCGCACTTTGCCATGAAAGACAGAAAAAGTTTGAGTGAATTGGGTGGCTTCAGGAGTGCAGAATTAGAACCGTGCAATGGAACAGTCTATTTTTCTAAAAAGATAAGCTTGTAAATCCTCTCTTACATTTTAAACCAAAAATATTTCACATTAAAAAAATCTACTTGTTTAAAAAATCTGCACATAAAAATTCTACATGCTCGCTAAATCCTTAACTTTTAGAAGAAGTGGAGGTCACTGAGAGTTGGTGACGATGAGAATGAAGGTCGAAACTCAAATCCCACTTTTCTGACCACTGTGCTATGTTCCCGTAACCCCAGTCTCTCAGGAGGCTGAGACAGGAGGATTACTGCTGCGTAGGTTTGAGGCCAGCCTGATCAACACAATGACTCTATGTCTCAGATACAGCAACAGACTCCCTGATACTAGTTCTGTTACTAACCATCTGTGTGAGCTGAAGATGTCTCCTCTGTACACAGAATCCTCCTCATCTAGAAAACGAGGTGGCTGGGGGCAGGCTCTAAACACCTCAAGGTAATGAGTATGATTACTTCCCTTTTGCTCAAGGGGGGGTCAGATCGGCAGAGTATAACTAGTGTACAGTTAGGCTTTGGCTGTCTTTCTGGAAGAGTTTTTTTTAAACCACATACAATAATTTCATAAAAGGGTTTACTTTTGGAAATAGGAGTGGGTAAGGATTCATGTTATCCCCATGCAGCGGAGGTTTCCCTGCACACTGGGCCTATTTCCTTTTCTCTTTTCTCCTCTCCCGCCCCTTTCCTGTGGAGCTTGCTTGATTTATTTTGTTTGTTTTGTTTTGGATCAGTCCCTTCATGCCATCTCTTTTATGATGGTAAGTCCTTCCCATCTTTTCTTTCTCTCCACACTCTCTCCCCTAGAGGGTTGTTTAATCCACTTCCAGGGCTGTGTTTTTATGTCCCAAGTGATCTCCTGTGTTAGGTCTTCTTGCTCAGGACCTAGCTCCACACATCCAGTGTTTTGCTGGAGAGCTCAACTTAATTCTCCCTTCCTCACAACAGACTTCATGACAGCACTTCTGCGTGAGTCCAACCATGTTCGCTAGAATCTGTCTTAGCCATCTACCCTTTAGAGTACAGCCAAGGAAATGCCTTCAGAGCCCTTCATGGGCATCTCATCCATCCCTCAGGCTAAAGAGAAAACGTCATCACATTTCTTTAAGACATCCCCTTCTTTTCATCTTTTAATTTTGGGTTGGAAATCCATAAAATATCGTACCCTCCCTCTCCTGGCTGTCTTTCCCCTTCGACCTCCCAGTAAGGCACATTCTCACAATGCGAAGCATTCATATGGTGTCTTTTGATGTTGCTTTTATCATCTGGGTGGATTATTGAGACTATTTAGAGTTATTTGACTTCTCATGTAAACTCTAACCTCCCTAGCCATCTATGGCCATCCAGGTAAAAAGGGCCACTGAGTCACGTATCTGCCCTTCAGCCTCTGTAACAACCAAAAGCCACTTCTGCAGCAATGGTCAGCCCACAGCGCTGCTCCGGGCCACTTACAATTATTTCAGTCAGAGTAGAGTGGCTTGGGGGCTGGCCAGGAATCTGTTGTGCCTACCTTCTCTCAGCTTAGTATTTATAAAGCACTCCCTAAATGATCAGCAGAGTTAATGAACAGATAAGTATTCTGAGATTTGTGACTTGTCTTGCTAATCCACTTTGTTATATATGGGCTAGCTCGCCTAGATTTTCCTCCTGAAGTAGATTTCAGGAAGATGATAGGCACCAAGAACTTTCCTACTTCAAGCACAAAGAGCTAGGGCACACTGCCCCCTTCCAGCTGGCCTTATAATGATTACACCTTAGCTAAATGTGCCCTTCATCCATGCCTCCCTGACTCCTCTAAGTAGACTCCTTCACTTCTCCAGAGTGTAAGACACTGTCCCTCCCTCGCCTTCCCCCAAAGCCTTAAAAATAGACTCTATTGCTCTTCTGGACTGTGTAAAACCCCATTACCCCATTACCTTCAGGCCCAGCACACTTTCTCCAACATTAAATAAATCTTCTGACCAAGAAAATAATCTGCCTTTGTGTCCTCTGTTGAATTTGAAACTTTGTAAGGGTTAGTTTTACTAGTTCCAAAGATATTACACTCTCTTAAAATGGTACCTGTAGGACAATGTTATTCTGTTCACTTACCTTCCTAAGTTTATATGCCCAGGAGAACCTCTTCCATGAGGTTCATATTCACCTCACTGATAGAAATCTCCAGTTGAACATTAATATCTCACGCTTGTGATGTCAAAACTGAATTCCTGATCATCCTAGAAAATGCTCTTTGATCATTGGAGCCCATTCCAATGTGTTGCAGCTCAGGATTGGCAGCTGGTGAGGCCAAAGCCTCTGAGTGACTCCTGACTCGTTTTCTATCACATCACACCTCTCATGTGTCTGCAAATCCTAGTTATAATACACACACATTGGAAATATGCATCGTAGATGCCAGGTACCATAGCATCTCTACCACAGTGTCCCAGATCCCACGACTTCTCTCCCATGTTACTTGATAGTGCCCATCCTGGTGTCCCTGCTTCTGCCTTTGTTGGTCAATCTCCTACCCTGAGCACAGTGCCTGTGTGACCCTGCTGAAATGCTCCATGTCTCTTCTCTCCAGGAAACTGCCCCATCTAACTCCAAGTAGATGGGGATGACGGCTCATTGGCCCTTCAAGCCCAGGCTCCTGGCTGGTCCTTGCCTCCCGCTACTCTGTGCTTTCCTTTCCTTTGCTGTGCTCCCTGCCTGCACAGGCTGTTCCAGACACATGGGCTACCCTAGTGTGATGTGGGAGTGTCATATATCCGTTGCTTTCATTGGTTAATTAATAAAGAAACTGCTTGGCCTGATAGGTTAGAGCATAGGTGGGTGGAGTAAACAGAACAGAATGCTGGGAGGAAGAGGAAGTGAGCTCAGACGTCATGTCTTTCCTCTCCAGGGCAGACGTGATGAAGCTCCCACCCAGGATGGACATAGGCTAGAATCTTCCTGGTAAGCGCACCTCATGGTGCTACACACATTAATAGAAATGGGCCAAGCAGTGTTTAAAAGAATACAGTTTCCATGTAATTATTTCGGGGCATAAGCTAGCCACGCGGCCAGGAGCTGCGTGGCAGGAATGCAGCCCGCAGCTCCTTCAACACTAATGTTTCCTCAAAAACAGTAGAGAGCCTTGTTCCTCGGGGCCTCTGAGATGGCCCTGCGGCCTGGTGTGTTCCTTCCCTAGACTTCTTTTTACATAGCACCTCATCTAAAACTACAGCCCACCCCACGCCTCGCCCAGTGCCCCTTATCACCCTGTGTTTTAAGAGTCCATTGCACTATAATCTCTTCGACTCTGCATTTATCCATCCATCGTGTTTCTCCCTGTCAGCATGTGCTTTCCATGGAAAAGCTTGATGGCTCTGTTTTAGCACCAGGACCAAAAATGATGCTTTGTTTGCAGAAGGTGCTCAATAAGTGAGTGCCGAGTAAAAGAATAACTAGTAACAACCACCTGATCTCTATGGTTTGATTATAACAAAATTCGATCTGCATTCCCAAAGGCATTTCTCCTTAGAAGCGGTTTGTTTGATATAGAGAGAAGTCCAGCAAACTAACGCCATCAATGCAGAATCCAGACTGTCTACCGGAGCTCCGAACTGAGGCGCGATAATATATGAAAATTACAATCCAGTAATACTGCGAACTCCACAGACAGGAAAAATGAAATGAATTTGTCAGGGGAGGTTATCCACGAAGGTTCCACAGAGAAGTGGCAATTCTTTTTTTCTTAAAGGATGAATCAGGTCTGCATGGCTTGGGGAAGCTGAACTAAAGAGTACAGCAGGCTACGTAGACTCAAGCCTAGCGACCCGCACCCTTTGGGGAGAACCCTGCTGAGGAGGTCTTTTTTTTTTTTTTTTGGTTTTTCGAGACAGGGTTTCTCTGTGGCTTTGGAGCCTGTCCTGGAACTAGCTCTGTAGACCAGGCTGGTCTCGAACTCACAGAGATCCGCCTGCCTCTGCCTCCCGAGTGCTGGGATTAAAGGCGTGCGCCACCATCGCCCGGTGAGGAGGTCTTGACATCAGGTGAGAACCCAAGAGTTTCCTCCTTGAGGCAGGTCCTGGCTCTCTGTATGGACAAAAGATGAGGCAGAAGATGGTGGGTAGGGAAGGCCAGGAACTACACATCCACGAGGCCTTTTTCTTTCTTTGCCTTTTCTTTTCCTTCCTTCCTTCCTTCCTTCCTTCCTTCCTTCCTTCCTTCCCTCCCTCCCCCTCTCTCTGTCTATCTCTCTCGTCCTTCCTTCCTTCCTTCCTTCCTTCCTTCCTTCCTTCCTTCCTTCCTTCTTTCCTTCTTTTTTTCTTTCTTTCTTTTTGTTTTTTTGTTTATTGCTTTTGTTTTGAAGTTTTGCAAGCAGAATCCTTCACGCTGGTCTGTATACTGACTTAGTACATGGGGTCCTCCAGGATTGTGTGTCTGCAGAAGATCCACATGGCTTAAGGCATCAACTGCGGGCTCTAAGCCCTTCCACTTAGATCTTCCTGTCCCCAACAGCACATTTCTGATTCTTTACTCTCCTTTCCAAACATTTTCCTTCTGGAGATAAATGTCTCTCCTCTGCTCCTTCTTGAGTTTCTTCCTTCTATGTCTTCCATAATATATTAGTCCAGTCTTGAAATGAGACTGTAATAATGACTCCATCAGTGCCAGCACTGGAAGAGAATTACCACCCAGCTGTCGTATGTCATGCTCCATTAACATAACCAACTGTCAAGTCAGTCTTTTAAAAACTCAGCTTGACATTCACTTAATCATATTCAGACCCCCCAGATAGCTCCCATAATGGAATTGCTTGAAAACATATTACTCTCTAAGCAATTTTTATCCTAAAAACATAGTTCCTCTTCATTAGAATTGATTAATCGTCTGGATAGACTCAACCTTTTTCAACTGTAATATAAATTCTATAATTTAAGCTCAACTAACTGGATGTCAGTGATATTTCGATTTTATGTTGTTTGGGAGAAAATGTAGCTTTAAAAAAGTTTAAATGGGGGGCTGGAGAGATGGCTCAGTGGTTAAGAGCATTGACTGCTCTTCCAGAGGACCCGGGTTCAATTCCCAGCACCCACATGGCAGCTCACAACTGTCTGAAAATGCAGTTCCATGAGATCTGACACCTTCACACCAATGTATATAAAATAAAGTTAAGTAAATCATTAAAAAGAAAAAAATTTTAAAAAAAAGTTTAAATGGCAAACCAAGGAATGCAAGGAAAATGTTTTAAGTATCCCTGTGTGATGATGCATCTGAAATTACCTAGGAGATGGCCCTGGGTCCGTATATGAGGGAGTGTCAAGAGGGAAGACCTACCCTGAGTGTGGGAAATACTAACAGCGTGGTGGAGCCTCAGACTGCAGAAAAATAACAACGTAGGAAAGAGCTGGGCACAGCATTCATCCCTCTGTTTCCTGCCTGTGGGCAGGATGTAACCAGCCACCTCCTGCTGCCTTCACAGCCAGAGCTGCTCTCATGGCTGTATCTCCTCTCAGACTGTGAGCCAAACCTTTCCCTCCTTCCCTGACTTCTAGTCAGCTGTTTGGTTTTGACAAGCAGAAAAGCACCTAGTAGACCTCTGATAGCTAATGACCCATGTATAACAGGATACTATATGATCACATGTGGATCCACCCAGACGGAACAGTATGGAATTGTTGGGGGGAAAGCAATCCCCTTTGAGTCAAGGACACCTAGGTTCAAATCGGAGCTCGGAGCTCTTCTCTAACTGTGTGATTTGGGGGAAGTTGAGAATGGGAAAGCTGTGTGCATGTGGGCAATGGACAGGTCTCAAGGGCCTGTCGAGAGGACCACAGCCACATTGGTAGCGGTGGCTTCTATTTGACAAACAGATAAATTTGGATATTTGAACAATTGTCATTTATACATTCTTGTTGCTTGTAAAATAGCTCATAATGGCAAATAAAACTGTCCTAAAAGGAACAAAACTAAGAAATACAAGGGGGCAGCTATCAATTGTGCAAACATACATTAGCTCTCTAGGAGAGGTATAGTGAATTTATGGCCATAAATCAATTTTAGTGAGCATTTGTGTTATCAGAGAGAGTCAATTTCCTGTCTGAAAAGGGGCTTCGCTGGAGCGATTAATCATTTGTCAGGGGCGTTGCTGAAAGTCTTCACAGATCAGCAAGAGGGAACTTCTGAGATCTCTGGCCAACTTGATCCTGTGTTTGAATGCTTAATTCCTGTAACTCCTTGGATACAATTATACACTCTCCATGACAACAATCACCTTGCACAGGATTTACAATGTAAATAGTAAAGAAAAACTTGTACACTTTCACAAATATTCTTTCATCCCACCCTTTCACACTGTCTTTGAGGTACAAAAATAAGTGCTATGATCTGCAGACCATACTTCCTGCAGCTGGGCTCCACAGCGCACAGTTATCAGGACCTCAGTCAAGACACCTATGACCTGGATGAGCCTGTGGCTAGTAAGGCATTTCCTCCTCTGCCTCAGGCTCCAGTGCCTTTCCAAACTGCATCTTTAACTGTAGGTAATGGCCCTTGTGCCCCTGGGGTACCTGGCTGGAATAAAACAACAAAAACAAAACAAAACAAAAATGTTTTTCTCTGTTATCAAGATGAATACACCAAAGTCAGCTCTCAGAAGACTGTACGGAGTTGCCAGGTGACCCAGAAATCCTCTCCTTGTTTCATATCCAGAGAACTAAAAGCAGACGGCCTCACGGAAGCATGGACACATCACCCATGACAGTACTGTTCATGATAGTCCAAAGTGGGAGAGCTCAAAACGTCCTTGAACTGACGAATGCATAAGACACTTAGGACGTCCATATAACAGAACGCTGTTCAGCCATGAGAAGGGGGTATTGATGTGTGCTACTATTCGCATAAGCCCTGAGCTGATAGGAAAGGCGGGCTCACAGGGCAGGATGCTGTACAGCTCCACTATGTGCTCACAATGAACAAGTCTATGGGGAGACCACACTAGAGGTTTGCACGGGAAAGGACAGAGGGAAAACAGAGAGGCTGTAATGAGCATGGGGCTTCTTTCTGGGGTGTAGGAATGTTCTGGAATGGGTAACAATGACAAGTGCACAATCGGAATTGTACACTATTCAAGGGTGAATTTTACAAAGGTTCTTAAATTGTGCTTTAATAAAGCTGCCTTTCCAAAGACAAAAAAAAGAAGCAAAGCTGGGAGAGAAATTTGCCTAATTCTTTGCGTTTCAGATTTTTTTTTTATTTACTGCAAATAAATTTATTTATCGGTGATGGTTCAACTCAACTTACTAAGGCATATGGCTTAGAACAGACAGTGTCTAAATGTTAAGTGTATTAGGGTTAGAGAAATGGCTCAGTGGTTAAAAGCACTGACTGCTCTTGTATAGGACCTAGAATTGGGTTCCCAGGACCCACATGGTGGCTCACAGCCACCTGTATGTAACTCCAACTCCAAGGACTCCAGCATCCCGTGCTGGCATGTGAGGGCACAGCATGCACGTGGTACACATACATAAAATCAAAATGAGGCCGGGCGGTGGTGGCGCACGCCTTTAATCCCAGCACTTGGGAGGCAGAGGCAAGCGGATCTCTGTGAGTTCGAGGCCAGCCTGGTCTACAAGAGCTAGTTCCAGGACAGGAACCAAAAAGCTACGGAGAAATCCTGTCTTGAAAAATCCAAAAAAAATCAAATCAAATCAAATCAAAATGAGTTAATATTAAGTGTTCAATCCCAGAGAGATCACAGGCCTTAACAGAAAGTCCACCTAAGTGTCTTAAATGGTCTTTAATATCTATTAGCCCTGATTATTAAATTTTACCATAGTAAAGTTTTATCATAATTCTCAGATAAAATAGTCCAAAACACAATTGACTCTGCATTTTACTCAATGAAAACATACCCATTAGGCCATCTCCATGAACATATGTGACACTTGCTCAGGACCAGTCTTACAAGGAAAATGTCAATCAAAACCTTACAATTTGCTCTTGCATTCCTCAAACCCTTTCCATGTGGAGCCTCTGTTGGGCTTTCCAGACACCAGATACAAATGCTACAAGGACCTGGATTTTTCCCTTTGGGTTGGACCTTTGGTCAACTATGTTCATAGCAGCATTAGTTGTAATAGCCAGAACCTGGAAACAACTTAGATGCCCCTCAACCAAAGAATGGAAAAAGAAAATGTATATTTACACAATGGAGTATTACTCAGATGTAAAAAACAATGGCATCAGACTGGAGATATGGTCAGAGGCTAAAAGCACTGCCTGCTTTTCTAGAGGTCATGAGTTCAATTCCTAGCAACCACATGGTGGCTCATAACCATCTATAATGAAATCTGGTTCCCTCTTCTGGCCTGCAGGCAGACATGCAGACAGAACACTGTATACATAATAAATAAATAAATCTAAAAAAAAACAATGACATGACATTTGCAGGCAAATGGATGGAACTGAAAAAAAATCATCCTGAGTGAGGTAACCCAGCCTCAGAAAGGCAAACATGGTGTGTACTCACTTACAAGTGGATATTAGATGTAAAGCAAAGGAGAGCCAGGCTACAATCCACAGCTCCAGAGAAGCAAGTTAACAAAGAGAACCCTAAGAGGAACACGTGGATCTCCCTGAGAAGGGGAAATAGTAGAGATCTCCAGGGTAAACTGGGGGGTGAGGAGAATGCAGGCATGGGAACATGAGGGATCATGTTGAGCGTGTTGGGGGAAGGGCGGATAGGGAGAATAAAGAAAGAGATATCTTGATGTGGGCACATATTAGGGGTAGGGAGAAACCTGGTGCTGGGGACACTCCCAGGAACCCACAAGGATGACCACAACTAAGCCTCCTAGCAGTAGTGGAGAAGGAGTCTGAACTGGTCTTCTATAATCAGACTGGTGACTACCCTAATTGTCAGCAGAGAGCATTCATCCAGTAACTAATGGAAGCAGATGCAGAGGTCCACAGCCAAGCACTGGGCCAGCTCAGAGAGTTCTGTTGAAGAGACAGAGGAAGGAATGTGTGAGCCAGGGAGGGGGGTGGTCAAGGTCATGATGGGGAACCCACAGAGACAGTTGACCTGAACTTGTGGGAGCTCACAAACTCGATACCAAGAGCTAGGGAGCCTGCATGGAACCAACCCAGTCCCTCTGTATGTGTGTGACAGTTGTGTAGCTTGGTCTGTTTGTGGGGCTCCTCATAGAGGAGTCAGGACCTGTCTCTGGTGCTTGAGCTGTCTTTTGGGAGCCCAAACCCCACGCTGGGTTCCTCACCCAACCTTGATGCAGGGAAAAGAGCTTGGTCCTGCCTCAACTTGATGTGCCATGCTTTGTTGACTACCTTGGAAGGTCCGCCCCTCTCTGAATGGAGATAAAGGAGGAGTAAATGCTGGGTTGGGGGACAGGGAGAAGAGGAGGGAGGAGAAACTGTGATTGATATGTAAAGAAAATGAAAAAAAAAATAAAAAAGAAAGAACAGATAAGAGAATAAAACCTCAATATCATTTCTGAAATTCCAGAATCATTTAAATATCAAGTTATTACCATTTAATTATCAAATTATTAAAATCATTCCATTTTCTGCCCTACAACTCAGAAACACACTGATGCCCCCACTGGGCAGCCTTTTCTGGAAATAACCAGTCTGATGACAGGAGCACTGATGGATAAGCCCAGCTTGGGCAGCTTCCTCACTTGCATAGAGGATGAGGGTTCAGACGATGTCCCTTATGCCACCCCCCACTGTGGTCAGACACACCCATGCCACCCACAGTCCTGGAATAACAAGGTGTCATCATTCCCCTCACGCTAGAGCACTGGGGACTATATAAAAACAAAAACAAAGCAAACAACTTCCCTGGCCACCAGAAATAGACGGTCCATCCAGAAATAACACTGCCAGAGACAGTTAAGCGAGCCACATGGCAGAAGCGACAGGTGGGCTGCAGGAATCTGGCAGTACCCAAGGACTCTTCGGCTCCAAACTGGATCCTCTACCAGTTTAACTCAGTCAACACTACCAGAGCTTGGGGTGTGTCCACAGGGGCCTTAGCTCAGAAAGATGGTTTGGTGCCCTTTTGCAATAAAAGGGAAGCTGCCAAGTAGTGGGCTTGCTTATGTCTCAAGATTTTCAGTAACCTTGGGGCTGGGAAGGTGGTTCAGTGGGTAAGAGCACTTGCTGTGAAAGCAAGATGGTATGAGTCTAAACCCACAGAACCCATATAAAAGCCAGGCAAGCCGGGCGGTGGTGGCGCACGCCTTTAATCCCAGCACTCGGGAGGCAGAGGCAGGCGGATCTCTGTGAGTTTGAGACCAGCCTG
>NC_022022.1:5952914-5956824 GCF_000317375.1 Microtus ochrogaster
CAAAAAAAAAAAAAAAAAAAAAAAAAAGCCAGGCAAATGGCTGTGCATGTGTGTTAACCCCAATATTGGGGGAGGAAGGCAGCTACTGGGGGCACATTGGCCAGTCAGCCTAGCTAAAACAGCAAGCTTCAGGTTCGGTAAGAGCCCCTGTCTCAAAAGTAAGATGGAAAGATAGATACCCAACATCCTCCTCTGCCTTCAGCATGTATGTATACCTGCGCGTGCGCGCGCGCACACACACATGCACACACGTACGCACACACACACACAAATGCACACATGCACGCACACACACATCAAGTCTTCCTCAGTGGCCGGCATAACCTAGCAAGGCATGGCTACTCTGTGTCAGGCGCTCTGCTAATCTCCCTGTCTAGTATGAAAGGAGAAGATATTTTGTGCCATTATGTAGCTCAGCTTCTAACAGAGAAGATGGATTTGGAACAAGTAACTCACTCACACATTAGAGAGAAAGTTCAAAATATTGTGCGAGTGACTGGCAGCGTGACAATATAGTCTGGGACAGAATGGGAGATGAGAGGGTGATGGGTCACTGTTAGGGCTTGAGTGTGAATGTCCCTCACCGGCTCCTGGACTTGAACACTTGGTCTCCTGCTGGGTGGCACTGACTTTGGAGAGTGTGCCAAGGACTAACAGGAAGATACGAGATAAAAGGGATAAAAGGGGAGGACCCTGAGAGTGACAGGCAGGTTCTTCTTCTGACCTGAAGTGGTTCTTCCAATCCACCGAGAAGTGAGCAAGCAGTCGCATGCTCCACCTGTCGTGGATGGGAGAGCCTTCCACAGCCTTGCCTTCTCACCATGATGGACCAAATGCCCTGAACCATGAACCAGAGCTCGACCCTCCTTTCTGTCAGGTATTTGCCATAGCCATGAGATGAATAACCATGACAGTTGTTCTTATCCTTCGCTTGTTCTACACTAAGTTAATAACTTCCAATTTTGGTGATACTTTTTAAAAATTTAGTGCACAAAGTATTAGGTTTCGTTACGAATCTTGTCAATTATGTCTCTGAGATCTCACTCTTCCATTGGTCTCTCATCCCTCTGCTGGTATCACCCCTGACTTTATCTAGATCGCTGAGTCTCTCCCATAGCTCAGATTCCACGCAGAGGCCAAAGAGGTAAACCCGATTTCTGCATCTCCCTGGCAAACCCTTCCAAGCACTTACCAGCTGAGGCCTGACAAAATTTAAAGCCTTTAGACAACCTGCAGGCCACATCACATTTCCTGTTTTCTTCTCCAGGGTCAACTCTTCTCCACATGCCTGCTTTCAGGCTCTAAGGGTCCTGACTAAGTACACTCTTCCCCTCAAGGGCAGCCTGACTCATGCCTTTTCTCCTGCATGGGAAATTCCTCAGAGGCCCCTTCACATTCCATATCAGTCCCTTGTGTGCCTCCCTCCTGTTGAAGAGAATTAAAACAGAGAGGAGGGCAGCCCCAAGGAATTCAGAGCAAATGCAACCTGGTTTTCAACGTAGCAGGAACTTGAGCAGCTTTTGTCTTTTGTGATTACTCAGGTCAGAGCTGAAGCTCAACCAATCGGAAGTGCAGCTAAGCCTAAATAAATTTAGGAAACTGTATACTCAGAGACTTTCTAAAGGGACAGATCACATGAGGAAGCTTTATAACTGTGACTAATGAAAACACTTTACTTCAGTCCAAATTGCTTATTTTGTTTCAGTATTCTCTGTGTATTTCTTTGCTGCTGGGTGGTAGTGTCTCAGCCGGGCAGTAGTGGCACACGCCTGTAATCCCACGTCTTGGGAGGCAAAGGCAGATGGATCTCTGTGAGTTTGAGGCCAGCCTGGCCTATAGAGCTAATTCTAAGACAGCTGGGGCTATACAAGGAACCCATGTCTCAAACAAACCAAAACCAACCAACCAACCAACTAACCAACCAACCAAACAAACAGTTTCTTTGACATTTTGCCATGGGAATATGAACACTCTTATACCAGGGTTTTCTACATCTGTAGATAGTTTCTTATTCCAAGAGAAAGTCAGATTTTTATTGTTTTCACCTTTTAGACACTCTTTCAGGCCCCTAATCAAATGTAGTTTTCTCTAGGAATCTCCCCAGCACCATGCTTTTCTGCATCTACCAGCCTGAGCTATGCATTTTGCTGAGACTCTTGGCTTCCACTATAGCAATGATTGCAGTGTGTTTTAATCTGTGCTCGAGACCATTGTGTTTGCTTTGTAGTTCTCAAGAAAACAGTCTAGTAATTCTGTACATAGCTTAGAAGTGAAATTATGTTAAAGAGCTATGGAATGATTGTATTATATTTTAAAAGAAAAGACCAATTGCATTTATAAATATTGAAAGTTTAGATTTCCCCTTCCTATCTTGTTGTAAGGGGAGTGGGCCTGCTTTTGGTCCCAGCCGCCCAGCTAGCTTACATCCGAAATAATCACACAGAAATTGTATTAATTAAATCACTGCCTGGCCCATTAGATCTAACTTTTTATTGGCTAACTCTAACATATTAGTTTAACCCATCTCCATTAACGTTTGTATTGCCACGTGACTGTGGCTTACTGGCAAGAGTCTAACCAGTGTCTGTCTCAGGCAGGAGAACCATGGCGTCTGCCACACTGCCCTTCTTCCCAGCATCCAGTTCTGTCTACTCTGCCTACCTAAGTGTTGCCCTATCAAAAGGCCAAGGCAGTTTCTTTATTAATTAACCAATGAAAACAACATATAGACAGAAGGACCTCCCACACCACTATCTAATAAAGTTCGGAATGTCTGAAGACGTCTGTGAAAACAAAACCAGGATGCTTGAGACGCTATGGCAACGAAAGGGTAAAGCCCTCTTCAAAAAATAAAATGGAGTTTGCTAGTAGCATTGATTTTCCAAGGCTGTGATTATAGGAAAACAGGATCACAGAAACCACAGACCCTAGCAGACCCAGATTCACCTAAATTAGCAAAGGATACCCAACTGTAATAACTTAGTTCCTTAAAGGTAGAAAAGGTTAAAAAAAAAAAATAACCATTTTAACCATTTTAGCTTAGTTTTTCTTTCTCTCTCTTTTTTCTTTTATAGATTTTTGTGACCCAAGTGGAAACGTTTGCCAGGATGGGTAGGCTCTCAAGAGGCTGACTCACTGTGGTTAGAGCCACAGCTGCCAAGGGAAGCTGGCTGCAGTCTACAGCTGAAGACTGCTGTTGCTGGTTTTGTGGGCGTGTTCATGTTAAAGACAACATTGTTGGGAAATGGGGAGCAGGGGAAGGTAGCGAAGACCTCCTCTTGATCTTATGGCCAAAGACACCCACCCTTCTTCAGGTCTCTCATTTAGAGTTTGGGCCATCCCGAGTCTGCGTAGAAAGCCACCCTGTGCACACTGGCCAACAGACATCTCCGAATGGTCCTCTCATCGCTCCACCTTGGAGCCAGCGGCATCACTGCGGTGCTCCCACTTTAGAACTGTATAATTTGGGGGAGGTTATTTGAACTTTGGTCCCTTCACTGGTATAATGAATATAGTATCTATCTCCTAAGTTTGAAAAATGAGCTGAAACTAGTTGAAATAGCACATTACAGACTTAGCAAAATCTCGAGTATATAAAATGTTCTCAATGAACATCATTCACTATTATGTTCTAAGGACATAATTCTCTTAATTAGTCCCATCAAAAAGCATTTTTTTTAAGTCTCCATTTCTTTTGCTTCCTCCATCTCTCTAATTTTGTCATCTCTGGACTACAGTTTTCCACCCAGTTCCATCGTTAGTGCCTGGATACCCGCATCAATGCATCAGTGCATCAGTGCCTTGATACCCACATGAGTGCATCAGTGCCTTGATACTCGCATCAATGCATCAATGTATCAGTGTATCTGTTCCTGGATACCTGCATCAGTGCATCAATGCCTTGATATCC
>NC_022022.1:5956924-5964061 GCF_000317375.1 Microtus ochrogaster
TTGATATCCACATCAATGCGTCAGTGCATCAGTGCCTTGATACCTGCATCAATGCATCAGTGCATCAGTGCCTTGATACTCGCATCAATGCATCAGTGCCTTGATACCCGCATCAATGCATCAGTGCACCAGTGCCTTGATACTCGCATCAATGCATCAGTGCATCAGTGCCTTGATACCTACATCAATGCATCAGTGCCTGGATACCTGCATCAGTGCATCAGTGCCTTGATACTTGCATCAATGCATCAATTCATCAGTGCCTTGATACCTACATCAATGCATCAGTGCATCAGTGCCTTGATACTCACATGAGTGCATCAGTGCCTTGATACCCGCATCAATGCATCAGTGTATCTGTTCCTGGATACCTGCATCAGTGCATCAGTGCTTTGATACCCACATCAATGCATCAGTGAATCAGTGCCTTGATACCCGCATCAATGAACAGTGCATCAGTGCATCAGTGCCTTGATACCCGCTTTAAGAATTGGTCACTCGTGATGGATGCCGAGCCATGGCAGAGAGCCACAAGATCTACTGAAATTACTGACCTTCGAGAGTCTCCAACCCATTGCTGCTGAGCATTTTACCGAGCACCTGTTGCAGACTACATTAAGTTGGATTCTATACACTGGGAAGGGCAAACACAGACTCTGAATCAGAATGTGCTTTAGGGTTAGAGAAAATATCCTAACAAGTAAAAAGAAAAAGCATGATGCCCTCGCCAAAATGTGAAGGATAAATGGGCTTTAACCAGGTGGAGGAGGCAGAGAGAACAACAGAAACAAAGACGAGGCAGAATGAGACAGCTGCCCATCGCCAACGGTTTGGAATGAATGCGGTGAACGCCAGAGATGATATCACGATATGAGGGGTTTCCTGCACAGTTGGAAAAGTCTGGTAGAATTCCAATCTGTATCAGCTTTAATAAGGAACTCGTGATTTCATTCCCAAGTAGGACCTTCATTAGCACCTACCTTTCTTTTACTAACTGAGCGCCCCAATCTAGAAAATACTTCCTGTTTTAGGTCACTGGAAAGGACTAGTGAGGGCCTGGAAAGAAGGCTCAGCAGTTGAGAACAGACTGCTTTTGTGTATTTGAGTTCCGTTCCAGCACCCACACTGTATGGCTCACCACCACCTGTGCCTCCAGCTCCAGAGAGATGTAAAGCCTCTGGCCTCTTTGGGCACCAAACTCACTTGCACGAGCATGCACCTGCGCGCGCGTGCGCGCGCACACACACACACACACACACACACACACACATAAAAACATGCACATGTATGCATACTTAAAAATAAATCATAAAACAAGTGGGGGTGGAAAGATGACTCAGAGGTTAAGAGCACTTTGTTGCCCTTCCTGAGGACCCAGATTCAATTTTCAGCACTCATATAGCAGCCCAAAACTATCTGTGATTCCACTTTCAAGGTATCTGACATTTTCTTCTAGCCTCTGCAGGCCACAGGCACACAGACAGTAGAAAGACAAACATACAGCCAAAATACCCAAACACATTAGATTAAATTTAAAAGTACTTTTTAAAAAAGAACAAGTGTTTTCAGGCTCTGATTATGAGACATTAGACACCCCCCCTTACCCTGTTATTTAGTTCCTCATTTGTTCTTATTTACTTATTTTTATTTATTTATTTATATCTGGTTGTTCTCGAGACAGGGTTTCTCTGTGTAGCCCTGGCTGTCCTGGAATTCGCTCTATAGACCAGGTTGGCCTTGAACACACAGAGATCTGCCTGCCTCTGCCTCCCACATGCTGGGATTAAAGGCATACACCACCACTGCCCAGCTTAGTTCTTCATCTGTAGGCTGGGATAGCGCTCCTCTCACAGGGTTGTTGGGAGCATTAAATGAGATGATGTAGCCTTATGTCAGTACGGACACACGGAAAATGATTCACGGACACTAGCCAGTGTTACCTCTGTTCTCCGCTAGCCTTCTGCAGCCCAGAGACCCCAGGGCTAGGGTGGGAGCCAGGAGCATGAAGAAGGGGTTTCTTGATAGGAAGGAATTTTCTCTCAATTTACAATTATGGTCATTTGCATGTAAAAATTATTATTTCTGACGTAATGTATCCAATTGACTGTCATGGCATACAAGGTGTAGGACCATGATCAGGCTATAATTTCTGTGATCCCTGCCTCTGTAATTTGAAAAATGGAGAGGATGATACTTATTTAAATGTCTCATAAGGACATAATCAGACAATATTTCAGAACACTTAGTATACTGCTCAAGTGTACACATCTGCAAGGGATAGAGCGTCCTCCGTTATAAAGGCCTCGGGGCTGGGGAACCCCATTTATAACAATGCAGAAAAAGATAACAAGGTTTGATAACAAAGTCACTTATTCCAAAACACAAATGAGGCCCATACGCTGGGCAATACGCTGCTCCATCATGGGAGGTGCCGGCCTGACAAACACGCCTGTAAGTTAAACTGAATTTTCACACAGAAGGTGAGGAGGAGAAGTTCCTTTATGGGTCCTCTCGGCAGCCGTTCTGCACCCCAATTTAATCCAGGCTGCTGTTGACTGAGTATAGAGAATGAGCAAACAGAGAAGAAAGCCTCCATTCATCCTTGCGTCACGATTTTCTACATTAACCTCGACTGTCACCTTCCCTGGCATTCTGGCTCCACGGCACACCAGTGTTTACATGTTTGGTCTGCTGGATCTTACTTTGTGTCAGGCACAAGTGTGTGGGTACATTGTCATGTGCAGTTTGAGCTCGCTGAGAAGTTGACTCTGGAGGTGAGGTTGCTCGCTCACCCACTTCAGACGCAAGCACATTCATGCCAAGTGTCCTCCAAGGCCCCTTGTCTAGGATTAGCTGGGCCTCCCTAACTCTGAGACAGACCAAGAGTAAAAACACTACGCCCTTGAGATTGAGCAGCTAGAAGGTAGACCATCTCCAACAGAGGCTACAACTGCTTATCCCTGGTTGTAAAACTCCCTACAGTAAGAAAGAGAAACTAAGAATGTATCCCCATGGGAAATTCCTATGTGGGAAGTCCAACCGCGGAGAGAAAGCTCAATCAGAAACCCCAGCTGATTGCCTCAGCCCCTCCAGAGTTTCTTCTGGAGGTTTGACCACCTGAGTTCAGGATGCTATCTCTATCTGTTGCTACTTCTTTTACTAGGAAGCCTCCCCCTCTGTGCTCTGGGGACCACCTTGAAGGGACTTCCCCAGTTGACTTCTGCTGGGTGCTTTGAATACCCAATTAGATCATGTTTTGCTATCTATCTATCTATCTATCTATCTATCTATCTATCTATCTATCTATCTATCTATCTATCTACCTATCTATCTATCCATCTATCTCACTTGCTCTTTTTCTCTTACTTTGGCTTGTCAAGTACATAATAAATTCACTCATTCAAAAAGTACTATGGCTGTCATATATTGTGCTGGCTAGTTTTATGTCCCCTTGACACAAGCTTTAGTCACCTGAGAGGAGGGAATCTCATTTGAGAAAATGAGTCCAGAAGGTGGGGCTGTAGGGCATTTTCTTAATTAGAGATTAATGGAAAGGGTTCAGCCCATTATGGGTGGGAACAACCCTGGGCTCATAGTCCTTGGTTCCATAAGAAAGCAGGCAGAGCAAGCCATGAGGAGCAAGACGGTAAGCAGCACTCCCCCATGGCCTCTGCATCAGCTCTCGCCTCCAGGTTCCTTCCCTTTTTGAGTTACTGTCATTACTTCCTTTGGTGATGAACAGTGATGTGGAAGTCTAAGCCAAATAAATAACTCCCTTTTCCCCCAACTTGCCTTGGTCGTGTTGTTTCATCACAGCAATAGTGACCCTAAGACTGAAATAACTTTTCATACAGAACACTTTTAAATCAAAGTAAGACCACAGATTACTCTTGAGAATTCCTACATCAGCAAACATTTCCAAAGGAACCACAGTGCTGGTGACATGCTTTACTCCTGTGACTAGAAAACCTGAGCTCAGCTTGGTACTGCACCCATAGTAGGTGCCGTCTGAGAAGGCTCTTCCTTGGTCCTCTACTAAGATGAGATGCAGAATCTCTGGATCTCAAAGTACGCGCTCCTCATCACTGGAGACATTATGGTTAGTTGCTAGTCATGTTGTTAGTGATGCAATGTCTGGACTTCCTAACACTGAAACAAAGGGCAGGGACAGTATCAAATGCTTATTGTTTAAATCAGCACGGATCCTGGCTGTTCATCCTAAGCCTGTGTTCTTTTGACATTTTTGTCAAGGCCAAGAGACATGAAGCCCTGTTTGCTACAAAATCTTCAACGGACCTCTCACAGGGGCACCAACCCAGCCTTTATCCCAAGGCTATGGAATTCATGTTTAAAAATTACTGAACACGTCCTGATAGTTTTCCCATTTCTAAGGTAAGGTATTGTAATATGTCCTTAACCCTCAGTAGTGTCGTCCTAACCAACAACTAATTCCTCCGAGTTTTCAAGTTCTCCCATGGAGGTGTCTTGGATGTCCAAAATGGATGTGAGTGTTTAAGGACGAACACACATATTAGTACTTGGTGAACTAGCAATTTAGTTTTCTCTTTCTCTCTTAACACACAGAGAATGAGGGTTTACAATGCCTCTGGTTGGCCTCATACCAGACAGTGATTCTCAGCATTGAGACATAAGGACTAGTTCATCATATAAGGCCTGAACTATAAAAGCAAAGGACTCTGAAGTTACATCTGGAACTCAGCTGACCCCACTGGTCCCCAGCTCAGCCGTGCAACATACAGCCATTCACCCCATCATTGGGTGTGACATCCTCCATTTCTAAGCTCACCATCACCTCACAACGAAAGGAGAGTGCACAGCACACTCTGCCTTTCCGAGCACCCACACACCGCTGGGATGCTCTGCAGAAGCATTCCGTCTTTGAGCAGCAGATGATCCAAAAGGTGGGGGGAAGGAAAGTATGAAGGTGTTGCCACCCCTACGCCCATCACCATTATTGCCTGCAGAAGTATCTGGAAGGATACAAAAGCTGTCCTAGGACAGAGAAAACCCATGGTAACACAGCTGCTTTTGAAAATGTAATTTCACTGTGTTATACCCAAAGCCATCCCTTGTCAACTCAAAAGAAACCCATTTGTCTAAGGACCTAGGCACCAATGCTCAAGTGAGGCCTGCTCCTTGGGTATCCCCCAGGGGGCACCAAAGACCTGTTTTTTCTTTTAGGACACGGGTGTAAAACATTCTGAGTGCCTCTTGCATGGTATACATGCAGGCTCTGTTGTGCAGGCGTGCTAGGATCAAGCTGTCTTGCAGGGAGCTGGGCTCTGCTTTGTAGCATTAGTTGTTTCTCTTGGCCAAATCTAAGACTGTTGTTCTAGGAGTCTGAAGCTGATTCTTGTTGAAAAGCAAATGGCTTTGGTTGTGCTTCCTCATAGAACAGACAGTATCTAGCTTTTCGGCATTGTCCAAGCTGGCAATAGAGAAAATAATGCTAGCTCCCTGGACTGGGAGTTCTGGGCTCAAAGCGTTCCAAGTACTGTTTCTCTGGGTATCATTTAACCTTCCTGAGTTTATCTGAGAAGTGAAGGAGAAAGATGACCAGTAAAACAGAATACATCAGTACAAGTAATTGGTCTTCCATCAACCACTGGCTCTAGCAAGCAGCTAACAGCATATGCTTAGAGCACACACACTCTCGAAAGGGTCACCATCATGACAACCAAGCTCATAATCCGGTCTGTAGATCATATTTTTATAAAATTCCGATTCCATATTTGTGTTCCTAATTGGGATTAGAATGATCCACACACGGGTCTCACCTTCTCGAAGTCTCGAAGAGCCTGGGTCTGCACCAGTGGGGGCTTCTCAAATGCTCTCAAGGAGTGTGCCTGTCCATAGGGCATCTTCTCGCTACTTCTCCAGGTCTGTGACTGAACCGGAGGGCCCCGATCCTTAGTGTCGCTGAGAAAAGCTGGCAACAAAACAGAAGAGTAAGAAAAAGAGTGTATATAAGAAAGGCAGAGAGCTGTTCTAACTGGCACAATCCAGCAGAATTTCCTTTCTGTAAAATACGAACCACACAGGTCACACAGAAAGGATTCAAACACAATAACTCTTATGGAATTTATTACTCATGGTCTCTGGTGAATATTGAGACATAGCTCGTGTGTTCAGGTCTCTTTTTGACACGATGGCCATCCTCCTCCTAGTTGGCCAAGTGACTTGTGCTGGCCAACACAACACATAAGAATGACACGGTGTGTGTCAGGTGATAAGGCCTTGCAACACCGCTGTTCTACTCTTGACTCTTAGCAGCTCGACACTCATCATGGTGCAAAGCCAGGCCTTCGGAGCAGAGTCTGGAGTGGCGATGTGTGAACCAATAAGGAATCAGTGCCCCAATCAAATATGACACATGCAGACCACAGATAGGGGCACGGCAGGGACGATGATATGAGGTTAAAAAATGTGTAGAAAAGTAATCTTTTCTTGGCTAATAGAAGTAAGGAAAGCACCTTTATTCCCAAGCTATTCTTTTTGTGTTAAGAAGACCCACAAAGAATTCCAATGACTGTGTAAGAGCAAGTAGAGGCATACGGGCCATGGGTAGCCACGATTTCTGAAAAGTCAGCTAGACCCAGGACAAAGTAGCCTTAAGGAGTAAGAGACAAACTGTCACCTTTTTCTTCCCCTCTCTCCCTCCCTCTCTCTGTCTCCCCCTGCCCCATTTGTACACTTGTCAGAGAACTGTGTCATGGTTTGACTCCTAAATATCCCCCAAGGCTCATATGCTAAAGGCTCGCTGGCCAGCCTATAGCACTAAAGGGAGGTGGAAGCTGGGCCAATAGAGATATGTCATTGGGGACAAGGCCTTAAAGAGGTTATGGGGACCCTGGCCCTTTCCCTCTCTCTTATCTGCTCAGTTGCCACGATGTGGGTATGTCTCCTCTGCCATGGGCTCCTGCTGTGATGTGCTGTCTCACCATAGACCAAGTGGGAAACAGAGCCAACCAACCACAGACTGGGACCCCTGAACCCAGGGAAACAGAGCCAACTAACCACAGACTGGGGCCCCTGAACCCAGGGAAACACAGCCAACCAACCACAGACTGGGGCCCCTGAACCCAGGGAAACAGAGCCAACTAACCACAGACTGGG
>NC_022022.1:5964311-5977755 GCF_000317375.1 Microtus ochrogaster
CTACTATTCTGGCAGAGAGAGAGAGAGAGAGAGAGAGAGAGAGAGAGAGAGAGAGAGAGAGATCAAGTGTACCATGGTGATCTTCTGTCTTTTTCTTTAGTCCACTTTGTCCTGAAAACACCTCACCCCCAATCTCAGGGGCATATCCTGTCTTGTCTCTGCAAGGAATCTGGGAAAGTAAGGAGCAATGTCTGCAGGCACCACTAGGAAGTGGCTCTGATGGGAGGAAGCCCTTTTAAGAGAGAGGAAAATGTAGAAAGAATATTGCAGTATTCGGAGACAAAGAGAAGTCTCCTACAAGGGGGAAGAGGCTGGGGAGAGAACAAGAGACAGAAGAAGAGGATCAGAAAGATGCTGGAGAGAAAGGAGTTGAGAGAACTAACAATGCTGGACAGAGGGACTCCGGGGCTGCATGGGGTTTTCGTGTTTCTTTGCATGACATCACTCATTTTCAAGAAAGACAATTGGAAAGGAAATTTGTTTTCAAGCTGAACACTCTGTCAGCAAAACCTTTAGTTCTGTAAAATTAACACACTATGGCCTATGTGTTCAGCTAGCCCTGTGCTCGATAGTCCCTGATGCCTGGTTGTCTAGGGGTTTCAAGTACAAGAAAAGGAAAGCCGGTTTTATTGGTGGGGAAATTAGTTGCCGAGAGAGTTTTGTTGCTGTTTCGTTTTGTCTTGGCTGAGGTGTCCACCCAACAGTTGTCCTGTTCCTTTGACAGGGAAGCTTAGGGAATGCTGAGGTCTTTAATTCATTCAAATTAAGGCCTGACTTCTACATGGAGCACATGAACCAGTTACCAAGAAAAGGCAAAACACTTAGCAAGTGAAGGAAATCCTCTGGTTGGGAGCAAGCCTTTGAAAGAAATGTTTCCCAAAAGAAAGCTGTCTCAACGAGACTCCAAACATAAGCATAGCATCCTTTCTCACATATGAAGACCCTATAGGTTCATTTTTATGTGTTTATGAGTGTGAGTACGGGTTCTAGAACTGGAAAAGAGATTGTGAGGAAGGCGGGTAAGTGGGTAGTTGAAGTTGTATGTTCAATGAAGCTGGAATTGGGGCCTCTAGAAGAGGGGACAACAGGAGGGGACAGGAGGACAAGGGAGGAGATGAAGCAAAGACAAAGTATACATAAAATGCTAATATAAAACACATTACTTCGTATATTTGTTTAAATTCAAAGAGTCAGTGTGGTAGCACATGCCTTCAGTCCCAGCACTAAGGAGACGGAGCAGGCAAATCTCTTGAGTTCAAGGCTAGTCTGGTCTACAGAGCCAGTCTCAGGATGACCAGGGCTACATAAAGAAACCCTGTCTTGAAGGAGAGAGAGAGGGAGAGAGAGAGAGAGAGAGAGAGAGAGAGAGAGAGAGAGAGAGAGAGAGTTGTCTGTACTTTGATTTTACAATGAAAACATCCCTAGCTGCCACACGTGCAGTAGTGTGTGTGCTATAATTATGATGACATCAATAAGAATAGTAAAGAAGATTTAGGAAGTGCTTATTTCGAGACAAGAATTCTGATCATTTAATCTTACCTCTGAGAGTGACATCATTACTACACCCATTTTAATGAGGCATCAGGGTAGAAATTTCATTTTAATGGCAAAATTTATGGTACTCATTTGCAAGAGACTTTAATCTTGCAATCCTAGCCCTATTAAAAGTATGAAGAATTCACAGAAGTATTTATGTGATGATTGACTGTAGTGTGCCACCTCCGAGCACATACGATTACATACAGTATAAAATTCCCCACTGGGGAATTCCAACTAGGGGATTATATGCTACACTGGTGTGTGCAAATTTGGAAATCTATAAAAATTTGAGGAAACTCCCATTGGGAATTGATTTGGGGGAACGGCAGGAAACAGCGACGTTAAAGGGCACGTCCATGCCATCCTTACCTGCTGCACTGTTTGTTCTGGGTACCATCTCCCCATCATCTTCTCCAAAATAATGTCTGCCAAAAGAAAAAATAGACATTAATGAGTGAGTTAAACACCACAAGGCTCCTATTCCTGAGGTCCAAGACATCTGTGTGCTATTCCCATCCATTCTTCACAGGCGCCCAATAAACTCTTACATGTACTAACTGCTATGGTAGTCAACAAAGGCATAAAGAACTTAATGGGTGTAAGGGCTTGGTGAAAGGGACCTTCAGAGCTAGTTAAGGAGGACAGCAGCCAGACGAAGAGTGGGAGCAAAAGAATATTCTATTAGGAGGCAACAGCGAGTATCAGAAGTCAAGGACATCCCTGATGTGGCAGAGGAATCTGTGTAGCCAATCTGCAACTAGAAAGAGCTGAACCTTCTTAGAGAATAAACAATAACAAAGGGTAGAATACTTAGTTTTAGATAAACTGTTCTGGGCTCTGAGTGAGGCTATGTGGAATGAGAGAAATAATAAAAATAAAAAAAAAATCAGTGTTCTAATTTGCCCCTCGACTTCTGTGGTAGTGACCAAAACAATTTAGGGAGAAAAAAGGTTCATTTCAGCTTATACTCCGAGGGAACAGTTCAACTCCAAGGGAATTCCAGAAGGAACTCAAGCCAGGAACTTGGAGCAGAAATCATAAAGGAAGGCTGTTTGCTGGCTGGCTGGCTCCTCTTGCTCTGGTTTGTGTTCAGTCAGACTAGGAGAGGAACCGCCCACAGTGGGCTGAACCCTTCCACATCATCAACAACCAGGACAATTTCCCAGCGTCATGGCCACAGGCCAATCTGGTCTGAGACTCCGTCTTCTGAGATGACTCTTAGATGTGTCATTGGGATGAACACTAACCAAGGGCATACAGGGGGCATCTGTTGCTCAAGAAAGATGTGAGGGGTTTAACCAGGAAAAAGACAGTGAAGGAAGTAAAAAGCTTTAACGTTTAGAAAGTAGACTTGACACAGTGGGGGCTGGGAACACAGCATGTATCAAACCGTGGATTTGCTCCCAGCACCCATGAGCAGAGTGTGGTGGCTCCTACCTGTAATCATAGCCCTGAGAAGGCGGCAGTCGGAGGGTCAGAAGAACAAGGCTCTCTGAAACTGCAATGTAAGTTCAAGGCAAACCTGGGCTATGTAGGATCCTACCTCAAATACAGAAAAAAGACCGACACAAAAATTTTTGAAAAGCGAAGTCTATTCATGGAAATGTTCATAAGGGCATGATCTAGGAGCCAGGATTTTATCTGCAAAGAACAGACACACTCTAACATCCTTTACACAGAGAGGGCAAAGATCACAGAGATCAATCAATAAGTTGCCCAACACCTACATGGTGTTAGGTGCTGTGTTCTGTTTGAGTTTTTGATTTGACGAACTTTAGGCAGCACTGGAGATGGAGCGCTGGGCCCAGGGACCTCCTGCCTGCTGAGCGTGTTTGTGTGTCAGCCCCCTTTTCCCTCTGAGAGGAACCTGGGCCTTACTCATGCTAGGTCAATGGACCACACGCACAGCCGTCGCAGCAAGGTTTTAAATGTTGTTATACCAGTAATAATAATAATAATAACCAGTAATACTAATGATAATGATGATAATGATCCAGAGGACCAGGATGTAACCTGAGAACAGAGCTTATCTCTAGCATGAGCAGAGCCTAGGTACTGTTTGTAGCTTCCCAAATGTAGCAGTGAGCAAGACGGGCAGCAATATCTCTGTAGTCACGGGACTCACAGCGAGAGAAAACAAGTAAAATGAATAGGAAAACTTGGGCACAAGTTCTATAAAGGCTGAGCTGTAAACCGACGTTATGACCACTCTGAGGTATGGTTGGCGGTGTGCTTTTATTGTAGATATGAGGGAGAGTACAACCAGAAGCATCTGGAAGAGTCTAGAACAGCAAGAACAAAAGATAGGCTAAACATGGCCAGCAGAGAGGGGAGGAGGGGAGAGAGAGAGGAAGACTAAGAAAGCAGAGGACCAAGAGAGCACCTAGCTAAAACAGTAGGGTTCTATCTAAGGGAAGGAGGAACTGGGGAGTCATGAGCTGGAGAAGTATTTAGGGTAGGAGGTGGGGTGGGAAGGGCTGAAATAGTCCCATGTACTTAGGATGCTGAGAGAGCCTGGAGCCAGCATTTTCACTGGTGTGCTAACAGGCCCCCAGACAGCCATTTGTCCCTCCTGACAGTGGTAAGAACTTGGCTTCTTTGGTAAAGGAGAAAGAAAGGGGTGCTTTAGGGATACTAGGGTTTCTTTGGACCCGACAGTGAGGGCACAGGGAAAGAGGGTATAGAGAAGGGCTAGAGGTAAGCAGAGGCAGGAGACTGCAGCTTTTGGTGGACAAGATTGCTCTGTGGAGCAGTGGGTAGCTCTGGGGGTCTGTGAGAAGGCTCCTCTAAGCGGATAGCATCAAAGGCAAAGCCCTCCAGAGGGAGCAACTAGAATGCAGGACAAACAGCAAGGAGGGCAGTGTGCTGAGCAGAGGTGGGGGGGGCGGGAGGTGAGAGGGTTATATGGTGTGGGGGTTGGGCGCATTAAACTGCTGCAGTTTTTATGAATCAGAAAGATGAGTGGCTAATGGTTTTAAATGGATGCTGGCTACTGCTCTGACAGGCTGGGTGGGCACACGAGTATGGCGGGGATAGAGATGGCTGCCATTACTCTGCAGAGAGATGCTTTGATATTGAACTTATTTATCCTATAAGCTTTGGGGTATCCCCAGACAGTGGTGGCCAAAAAGAACTCAGCAGACAATGTGCTACAGGGCCTCTCCTTTTAAAAACCAGACAACTGTCCCGGGGAGACAGAGGGGGGAATCTGGCATTTGTTTGGAAATTGATGTTTGCCTCAGGGATGGAGTCACATAAATCTTCACTCTGTTAACCAGATGGACATGAAAGGGTTGAACATGACACATTTGGAACGCACACAATTCTTTACTAACCAAAAGTAGATCACCAGCTTCCGGATCCCCAACCCTCTGCCTTTCTTTCATCCTTATTTTAAAAAATCTCCCTGTGAGTGAGCCACACCGTGGAAGAAATAGATGCAAGCACCACTTTTAGGTTCCCTCCTGTCCGAGTGATGCTCAAAGAAGATGTCACAACTATTCAGGAGAACCATGGCTTGAATGTGTGTAAGGGGAAATGTATAGTTATCTGTGCTGCTCTCTGAGCATGCGTACTCAGCCCAGAAAGGTGGCTGCCCATCTGCCTTCAGAAACAGTCAACCCTCAGGCCAAAGCTACTCATCCGACACTGTTTCATTCTTTCCCCACCCGGGTGACCCACTTCCACATTCCCTGGAAAAACAGAAGTTCCTGCCTCTTCACGCAGGGGATAAGTCCCCATCCCCCCACCCCCACCCCCACCCCGCTTTAAATAAGACCGACAAGTCATTTCCAGCTTGCCATATCCCTGCCCCTGCTCCCTGGTCTATCACAGGTTCCTGAAGCTGCTGCCCTGGTACAGATAAAGAGCTACCAGGGTTTCGCTTCTGCTTTAAGACACATGAGAAATCGCTCGGCTTCAATCCACAATCCATTATTTTGTGTGGAAAGTCGCTAGCTTGCTTGTGTAGCACGTTTACCTCTCTGAGCTATTCTTTCCTCAAATTTTCACCCAAGCAGAATATGTGTTTCTATGTCCTTATATTAATTATAGATTCAGTTGTCAGGGTTTAGATCTGGAATGCCTCCCCCCACCCCGCAAAGACTCCAGTGGGTGGTGGCCAGAGGTGACAGGCCTGTAGGGGGTGAGACTTTGGTTAAGGAATCAGGTCACTGTGCATATATCTTGTTCCCATCCCTCCTTCACTCTTTCCCGCTTCCTGAACACCAAGAGGGAGGCAGTCTTCCCCTCTCACGCCCTCATTCTGTGATGTTCTGTTTCACCAGAGGTCCCTGGTAGAGTAAGTGACCACGGACAAAACCTCAGATCGATAAACCCAACTAAACCTTTCCTTCTTCAAGTCATTTCTGGCAAACATTTTGTCCTAGTGACTGGACACTGACGGAGACAAAATCTAACAACAAAACTCATCTGAGGGCTTTTCAGGGATCTGGGGTTCTCTCCAGACATGATCTTGCTCAATCTTCCTTGCTCAACAGAGTCCAGATTACAGAGCAGGGGCGGGTTGTAACAAAGCAAGGTATCAACCCTCCTGGGTGACTCACCTTCCCCCACCCACACAGGCCTGCTCAGCTTGCTGCCTGCCTTGTGGATCGATAACTGGATGGATGGAGAGGTCAGATTAGACAGGGCTGAGCTAAAAGGCACACTCGTAATCTCTCAGGAGAGTTTTTAAAAATCACTTTAGCTCTGTTAACAGCTCAAGTTCGCTCTCTTAATGCCAGGCAGGAGGCACTCTCCACTGCTCGAAAAGGTTGGGAAGGAACTTGATGCGTCCCCAGGGAAGGAAGGGACCCGTAGGGAAGCCCTGAGTGTTAGAGGGCTGCCATTTACGACATCCGATAAACCCAAGTGCAAGGGGAATTGAGGGAGAGTAGACAGACTCCAAACCTGTACACACAAGCAAGCACGCGCACGCACGCACGCACGCACGCACGCAAGGATGCCAAATGTTACTCTGGCATAGTCTTCTGCTTTAGCCAAGACTGAAAAAAATATGTGTATCCCTTGTCCTAGTTTCTCAAACTGAACTGTATTTAGATTTAAAAAACAAAATAAAACACGAGTCCGCAAGTGACTCCGAACACTAGTACGCTGTTCACTAGGGCACTAACAGCTCTCCCACACGGAGTCTGTATATACTCATTTCCTCATGATGCTTTACCTTTTCAAAAGTAATTTCAAAACTTCACAAGAAGTTTGCTGTGTAAATGAGGAATAGCCCTCGCCTTCTCTTTCTCTCTGACACTATTATTCTTTTAGAAACAAAACGATTCCACGTACATTGTGTGTGTGCTGGCGCTCTTGTCAAGAGAACCTTCTGTTGGATTGGAAGAACCAAGAGTCTCTGAGCACAGCTTACTCACAAGCTGCCCGCTTGCTTGAGTTCTGCATGCCATCCGCCCATGCTCTCTGCGTCAGCTGATACGTAACCGGCACGATACTAAATTCAAGCCACACATTGATACTTCATATCTTACACGCTGGCTTTTCCTCTAGTTTTCCGAAGTGATGTAATTGCTACTCTCTGAAAACCATCTGCTGCTCCCTGTCACTCTGATGCTGTCGGGCTGACTGATGGCTCTTCCCGGTCATTTCCGGGAATGGTAGTTTCATTTACCCTAAGGTACATCCAGGACACTAGAGTATGCTTTGCTTGAACACAGCTTCTTTGAAAATCCAACAGTGCATTGACCCAGTAGTCTAGTTTCTCCTGATGCTGGGAAGCAAGGCCAAGGCTTCGACACCACAGTGGAAGCTGCTGCAGTATTTCCCACAGGGCAGAGAGACTCTATTTTACAAACTGCGTTCTTGGTACCATCATCTTCAAATTCCACCAACTGAGTTTTCAGAGTGAAAGGAGTCAGTATCAGTTACCCATCAGCTTCAATAATTTGTCCCTTAATATAAGAGGTAATTATATCTTAGGACCAAGATTGTCTCCAAAACTACTTTGAATGGCTATGTGAGTCTAGCTCCATTGTTTTCTTCTTCAGTTTTATGATTTAGAATAATTAATCTAGGGTTGCATTTTCTTCTTATATGAGTGGAAAACCCTCCCAAATGTGATGATTCTCATGCTCCTTCCCCAGACCATAGGCTTGGAGGCAGTTTTGAGTATCGTCCTGGGCCCCACCACCTTGCTTAGCATCTCCCAGCTGAAGGAACAAGGCTAGGTTCTCTGTATTTCCAGTTCGTTTTTCTATAAACAAATTTCAGAAGCAGAAGAGTAATATGTTTGAGCCGAATGCAGAGCAGCAACCCAGAACTTGATTGCTATTGCTATGCTATCTTTCTATAGAAATCTACGTGTGTTGGTGTATATGTTCAGGTATGAATGGCTTGTGCACACGTGTGTGCATACATGTGGAGGTCAGAGGTCAACATCAGATATTTTCCTCTATTTCCTCCCATCTTTTTTTGAGGGAAGGAGCTGGGGGCAGGGCCTCTCAGTGAAACTGGAGCTCGCTGGTTTGTTTAGCTATACTGTCTGGCTAGGAAGTCCCAGGAATCCTCCTTCCTTTGCCTGTCCAACTGGATTTACAGATGCATGCCATGCCTCCACACCTGGCTTTTACGTGAGCATTGGAGATTGACCTAAGGTCCTCGTGGTTGCATGGCAAGTGTTTCACCAATGGAGTCACCTCCTCAGTCCTGCATTTAGAGTTTCCAACTTTATAAACATTTATGGAGAAGTTTTTTTGCATGCAAGGCACTGGAAATAAAAAAGAAATTATGGATCTTGTCATCCCATAATAGATTTAGAGAGGAAGACACATGGTTCAAAGAGGTAATTCTGAGAACAACGTAATATGAAGGGATTATAGAACATAGGTGGAGGTCTCGGAACCTTATAGAAAACCGAGAACTTTGACTGAATCTAGATCTTAAAGAACGGCTATAAGTACACGCAAAGCAACGTGAGGAAGGTCTAAAGACAGGAAGATGAACAGTGGGCTCATCTAGTCACAAATGGTTCACTAGGATTCATCCCCGTCCGTGTGTTACCTTTCCACACTCTCAGACAGAACGCTCTTGGTGTCTGTCCTCACACAGGATCTTCTCTGACCTCTTCGAGCACTGTTATGGTTTGGACCCCCAAGGCCTGAGAAAGGTCACTGTGCCTTGGTCACCAGCATATGGCACTTTTGGGAGGTGGGGCCTGGTGGAAGAGAGTACTTGTTCCATGTGCCATTGATGGGCACCATAAACCTCACCCCCCTTTCTCTCCTCACTTCATAAACACCATACAGTGAGCAAATTTTTACCATCACATACTCTTGCTGTCACCACAGGCCTAAAGCCCCAAATAACCACAGATTGAAATTATCCCTTTTTAAAAGGCTGTTTAGGTCAGATACGTTGTTACAACAATGCAAAGTGACTAACACAGAAAACTGGTACAGGGAGTGGGGTTGTTGATGTTGTTAATGTCTGATGATGCCTCTCAGATGCCTTGGAGCAATTCTCATGAGAGCTCAGATCAGAATGCCGTTAGGAATGCAATCCGTAAGATACAGGCTGGGGAGGCTCCAAGCAGAAATAAAAACTCTTGGGGTTAGAGCGCATCCTCATTATGTTCTATCAACCAACATGTCTGCATTTCATCAATGCCCTGAGACTCTAGGAAGCTGAGCTTAAAAGTTTCATTCACTTGGTGTGTGAATGTCAAGGTAGTGCAGCTTTCTTGCTGTGGTGTGGGTACCGCTGGCTGCTTTTTACCAAGGTTTACAACGTGAACTGGAGACCAAAAAACAACTCAGAAAGATCTGTAATCTTTATAGCTGTCCGGAGAAAGAACACAGCCAAAGTTATAAAACATTCCTGAAACTGTAAGTCATACTAAACCTTTCTTGCTAGGAAGTTGATACATCTCAAGTATTTTTTATAGTGTCAAATATCCAACGTAAACTTTGAAAAATCATTTAGTAATGCTGTCAGTAAGAAAGGATCAGCATGATTTTTGTACTACAGTAAAAATGCCTATAAATATAAACTAGGAAACATGGCTTAGAGAAAGGTTGGAGGCTGGGGGTGGGGGAATTAAAAAAAAAACACGCAAGTGTCTTAGTTTTATTGCTGTGAAGAGACACCATAACCATGACAACACTTATAAAGGAAAACATTTAATTGGGACTGGCTTACAGTTCAGAGGTTTAGCCCATTATTATCATGGCTTGAAACATGGTGGCCTGCAGGCATGGTGCTGGAGACATAACTGAGGGTTTTCCATACAGATCCCTGGGCATCAGGAAGAGAGAGGCACTGAGACTGGGTGGAGCATTTGAAAATCTCAATGCCCACCCCCAGTGACTTACTTCCTCCAATAAAGCCATACCTACTCCAATAAGGTCACAATAGTGCGACTCATTGGTGACCAAGAAAACTAATCTATGAGCCTACAGGGGCCATTCTTACTCAAACCACCATAGCAAGTAAGTGTTCTTTTCTATTTTACAAAAAGATTCTTTAAAAATGGAAAAATGTGGGGTTTTTTTTCTTGGTTAGAATTTTGTTTTGTTTTGTTTTGTTGGGCAGGTTGGTTTACTTTGAGACAGGATCTCTCTTTGTGGCTCTGGCTGTCCTGGAACTCATTCTGTAAGCCAGGCTGGTCTCATACTCATGGGGATCCTCCTGCCTCTCCCTTCCAAGTGTTGGGTTTAAAGGTGTGTACCACTATACTTGGCTTGGAAAATGTGTTTTGACTTCCGCTGTTCATCCTAATTAATGGTCTAAATGATCTACATTAAAGATGAAATAGTTCAGCGTTAGGCTCAGGGTGGGTTTTTTGACAGAGTCTTGTAGTGTGACAGGAAATTTGCTGATGTTTGCTGCTTACTGAGGTCTCCACATATTTAGACCTCATACATTCTGCCCTACTGTTTATGTTGTTGAAATGGTTTAAGCCTCGTTTGAGGGGCAGGAGAAATGGCTCCGCAGTTAAAAGCAGCCGTTGCTCTTCCAGAGGACACAGGTTCAGTTCCCAGAATCCACATAGTAGCTCACAACTGTCTGTTGATGGAGGTGGGTCTTGTATCTTATCTGTTGCTTTCATTGGTTAACTAATAAAGAAAACTGCTTGGCCTGATAGGACAGAAAATTAGGTAGGCAGAGTAGACAGAACAGAATGCTGGGAGAAAGAAGCTGAGTCAGGCAGTCGCCATGATTCCCCCACTCCAGACAGACGCAGGTTAAGATCTTTCCTGGTAAGCCAGCTCGTGGGCTACACAGAATATTAGAAATGGGTTAGATCAATATGTAAGAGCTAGCAAATAAGAGGTTAAAACTAATGGGCCAGGCAGTGTTTAAAAGAATACAGTTTCCATGTAATTATTTCGGGTGTAAAGCTAACTATGCAGGAGCCGGGGCGGCCAGAACGCAGCCCCGCCGCTCCTTATTACAACAGTCTATAACTCCATTTCCAGCATGTCTAAAACCCCCATGGGCACCATTCATGCAGACAAAACATTCATAAGCATAAAATAAGATAAATAAATCTAAAAACAGAGACTCCTTTGATATGACTTGCTAGATTCCGTTTGGATCAAGTAGAAGGAATTTTCTAAAGGTCAATTTTTTATATTTCATTTATATCTACATTAAATCTGTCAAATACAAAATGGCAAGAAGTAAAAAAAAATCTATAGGCTGGGTCTTTTTTTTTTAACCCATGTGATGTTCTGGCCCTGACAATTTATAAATGACAGGACTTCACAAATCGGCTCACCTTGACAATACAGACATCTACAGGTAAGATTTTTTTTTAACTGGTCCTTGCATAGCTTTCCAAAGCAATACATTTTCTTACAGTGAAATGCTGCTCAATAGCCATGATAATTACTATGGCGAACCATCACACCCATCATCCACGCTGCCTCCCAGTTTACAGAATGAATGTCTTATACTTTCCAGGCACTGTTCAATAATGTCCTGTAAAATAGACAGTCTTCCTCTGGTTCTACAGGTGAGGAGGAGGCCTGGAAAGTGAGATGCTCTGTATAACATCACACTGACACATGAACTTGAAAAATGAATTGGTATCACTCCAGACCTATAAAAAATATGTAACATAAACATGGATTTATTTCATTTTCTATAATGTGTGTCTGTGCATGGGTTTGTGCACATGAGTATAGGTATCCAAAGAGGCCAGAAGAGGGCATCAGATCCCCTGGATCTAGAATTACAAGTGGTTGTTGTTGTGGGACAATGGTCTGTATTCTCTCAATTATATTTTAAATAAAAGCTGTTTGGCCAGTAGCCAGGCAGGAAGTATAGGCAGGATAACCAGATAGGAAATAGAGGTGGGACAATGAGAACAGGAGAATTCTGGGAAGAAGGACGTTCCTTCTGCAGTGTGACCCAGCCGCAGAAGAAGAACACGTGGCTAACATAGACAAGAATAATGGGCTAATATAAGTTATAAGAGTTAATAAGAAGCTTGAGCTAATGGGCCATTCAGTTTATAACTAATGTGGACTTCTGTGTGATATTCTTTGAGACTTAATGACTGTGGGAGCCGGGCAGGCTAGAAACCCCTACAACAGGTTGTGAGCCAATTAATATAGGTAACGGAATCTGAACTTGTGTTGTTTGCAGGAAAAGCAAGTGCTGGGGCTGGAGAGATGGCTCAGAGGTTAAGAGCATTGCCTGCTCTTCCAAAGGTCCTGAGTTCAATTCCCAGCAACTACTTGGTGGCTCCCAACCATCTGTAATGAGGTCTGGTGCCCTCTTCTGGCCTTCAGGCATATACACAGACAGAATATTGTATACATAATAAATAAATAAATAAATATATTTAAAAAAGAAAAGCAAGTGCTCTAGACCATTAAGCCATCTCTTTAACCATTTCAGACTTTTTTCCTGTTCATACAGACCACCCTATTTATATCCTTGAATAATGCTTCCTTTGTGCCTGCCCTAAGTCCAGTGATATGTATCCCGAAAAACCAAGAGAAAGGCAAGGTGAGCTCCCTGCTGTGCCAAGAAGATGCAATGGAGACTCAAAATAAATTTGTTTCTTGGGATAACAATTTCTCCATGGAAGACAGCTCCCATTTGCATGCGGGAGTGCTGGTCTAACAGATGCTATGCTACGGGAAGTCCTGAAGGAGAAGTGCTGAGAATGACTTAAACAAGTCCTATCCTGACAAGTGTCTCTAACCAATTTTCTCCAGAGCATCTTCCCCAAGCCCCTAGTGATAGCACTGGGTCCTGTCCCCTACAGTCCTTGTGTGAAAGGGCATAAGACATGATGGAAGCAGACTTAATCAAAGTGGAAAGATCATTTGTGAACATCGTCTGAGACCACATCTCAGGACCCCTTTCCACTTGCCAAGAGAGAAGAAAGTCTATGCTTCAACTGTTGCCAAATAATCCTACCCCATGGTGTGGACGGGATCACAAGAAGGGACATTCAAGTGCAGATAGGGTAGAAGTCACGGAGGCAGAGCACAGGACTGTTATGAAGTAAACACAGTGAGGTCATCATTTTTCTCATCCCCAGACCCATCATTATAACCTCTGCAAGTGAGGATGCTGAACTGGCAAAGCCCCTCAGAACACGCAGGACGTTATGGAGAGCGCCCCAACATGTTAAGCGTGGACTGACTTGCACTGACTCGGAAGCATCCACTTCTCCCCAGCACAGGCTGCAGTTACAGCCTTCACCTCATACAGTCTGTCCACGAAAGTGCCCATGACCAGACGCATCTCTGGCAGGCAGTTTCTGGAGTGCTCACCAGCAACTTCAATGAGCTGCAAGCACCATTTACAGCTAGCGCAACTGCTTGTCTGCAACAAATGTCTCTCTGCCTCTCTGTCTGTCTGTCTGTCTTTCTCTCACACATACAATCTCTCTCTCTCTCTCTCTCTCTCTCTCTCT
>NC_022022.1:5977855-5993602 GCF_000317375.1 Microtus ochrogaster
CTCTCTCTCTCTCTCTCTCTCTCTCTCTCTCTCTCTCTCTCTCTCTCACACACACACACACACACACACACACACACATCTGTCTATCTCACTAAGCCTTTCTCCCTTAAGAAAGCTTTTTTTTTTTTCATGCCGCCACCTGTTACAGCTCAGGGAAATGATTTAGGGCTGTAGAAAGCAAAGGCCTTTCTGGTGATTATTTTCCTCACCTTGCCTTATAAGGCCATCAGATATTCAGCTCTCTAGTAATCGCCTCTGGCTCCCTGGGATCTGCAAGGAGACAGGAAAGACATCTGTGCATCTTTGGGAAGATGAATGAAAACCCACCGGCTTTGGCTTCGGCCGGATCACCAGGGACGATGCAGGGTGGCTCTGCACTTCCAGAACCTGTCTTTTGACTTCTACTTCGGGTCTTGCTAGAGCATTCTGTGGTCCTCCTTTGTCATCGGTGACTAATATTCCCAGGGCCTGGGCTATGCTGAGGCAATTGGCTCAATATGCCTACAGTGCTATACTGAGTGTCAAGAGATTAGGGATTTGTTCCCTTTTTTCTTATTTTTGATCCATACAATCTTTCATTATTTAATTTCTCTGTTTCTTAGTGGTTTTTAAAGAGCTACAAGCTACTTGTAGAATTTTTTTAAAAATTAAAAGCAAAAGTCATTTCTAAAATGTCACTACATATAGACCCCTTAAAAAAGATTTCTATGCTTTTACTTTCAATTGCTCTTCAGTTTTGCTTTTGTGAACGAGAAACCACATTGATTGTTGTATGAGGATCAGGATTTTTTGTTCTTCCCACCCGGCTAGCTTACACCTGAAATAACCACATGGAACTTATATTAATTAAATTACTGCTTGGACCATAAGCTCTAACCTCTTATTGGCTAACTCTCACATCTTGATTCAACCCATTTCTAATAATGTGTATGTCACCACAAGGTCGTGGCTTACTGGGAAAGATTCAGCATGTCTGACTCTGGCAACTTCATGGAGGCTCTCCTTGCCTGCCTCCTTTCTCCCAGCATTCAGTTCGGTCTAATCTGCCTACCTAAGTGCTTGACCCTATCAAAAGGCCAAGGCAGTTTCTTTATTCAACCAATGAAAGCAACACAAACACAGAAGGACCTCCTACACCATTCTCCACCTTGGTTGCTTTTAATTTTACATTTGTATATGTACACGCATCTTTGTGCATGCGTGAGTGTGTACGTACATATGTACACCCACATTGTGTGTGTGTACATGATGGAACACATGTAGAGACCAGCAGACAACCTGCAGGAGTTGGCCCCCTCCTGCCACCAAGGAGTTCAAAAGGAGAACTTAGGTCATCAGACTGAGTAGCTTACAGCTTCCTCTACCCTCTGAGCCAACTCTTCCACCCTTGCTTGTATTTTCATATTAAATACATATTAAAATAAAAGGTTGAAAAGAGGTGGCTCAGCAATCAGGGATGCTTACTGTTCTTTCAGAAGACTCACATTCAATCCCCAACACCCTCATGACTGTCTGTAACTCCAGTTCCAGGGGATCTGATGCCCTCTCTGGCCTCCACAGACACACATGAGGGCAAAACACTATGTACAGAAAATAAGATTTTAAAAAAATGTTATAAGAGATGTTGTTTCACAGAAAGAGTCCAGGAAAGTGGGAAAAATGGAGGAAGCAAGTGGGAGAGGGAGAGGAGGATGTTAAAAGAAAATTTTAGATTAATCTGAAATTACAAAGAATAAATCTAGACTCTGCTGTCTCCATATGGCTTGATAAAGAGCTTAAATAAAGCCTATGGACATCCATAGGAATTCCAAAATTTACCAAGTCTTGTGGCCTGTTAAGGTACTAGAGAATCCAAAATAGTACTGAGAAAATGGTTTTTACAATTAGTTCTGAGTGTAGGCGCCACAAAGAGGAGAATAAAGAGCAGGTAGCCTGGGTGATATGGGAAAACAGGAGCTTAAGTAAAAAATGAGGTAAACTCAGTAATCAGAGAGACAGGAAAATGAGGTGTCATACATGGTTGAGATTTTCCCTTGCTCTTTCTTTCTTGTTCTTTTGTTTGTTTTTTTTTTGTTTTGTTTTGGGGATTCTTAAGGAGAGACAGTATGGGTTAAGGATGACCCATGAGGGAGGTCAGTGTTTGTAGGATACTCAAGCAAATTCAAGTTCAGAACTGGGTTGGGAGGACTTGGAGGGACACGCATGCCTAGGGGTCATGCTCGAGTGTCCTCGTCATTCACTGTTGGGCACCCAGCACTAAAGAAGTCTATCTGGTAGCACAAACGGCACACACTTCTTAAACCATGGCATTCAACGAACACACAATGGTGCCAGGTTTTGCTAACCTGCTGTGCCCATTTATAAAACAGAAATACCCAGCAGATGCCTCAAGCCTTCTGGAGAATGTTATCTGGAGAATTCCTAGTTAAAGAGCTACTGATGACTTAGTCCATTGTCCAATCAAATTCCATGGAAAATACAAAATAACCCCACAGAAGTGTCACAGAACAGGCAAAAGTGCTATAGGAAACACCAAGAACTTGCTTCTAAAAATAATTGCCAAAGGAGGCAGTGACAAAGCTAACCACAGCAGGATAAACTGTTACCCAGGCAAAGGCAAGGCTAGGTGTGTGGGTGGGAACAGCCGGTATATTAAGGCCCACACACAATAATTTTAGAACAGGGTGAACGAAGCAGCAATCACTATATAACCAGCTCCCTAGGGCTGCTGGCAATGTTATTCCTGGGAGGCTAATAACCTGCAAATGCTCAAGGAAAGCACAGAAGACTCTTTTGAAGCTAACAGTTGAAATTTTACACATTGTAACTTAGTGCATACAATGTACATTTCCTTCTGCTACAAAGCATACACTGACTTTGTCCAGAAGCAGTATATAAAAGGTGGCACACTAGGTCCAGAAGCAAATGTAATGTTTTCTTTTTCCTTGCAGTAGGCATCCTAACACATACTATGCAGAATTTTGCTGCCACCCAAATCTACTTTTATTGCCTTATATCAATAAGTTATGTCTATTACTGTCTTAGCACACAATAATGCTAGAGTTTAATGACCACAACAAAGCATTTTCCCCCAAAGAAGGGTAAAAGTTAGGAATGTTGCTATCTAGAGATACGACAGTTTGTGTTGATGTATCCCAGTTCATCCTCTTTCTCTTCCTTCCCGCCCCCTCCCACATGGGGATTCGGGTCTTGAAAAAAACATTTTAATGGCAGTATATCTTTCTGCAATATGCACATACAACCCACAGGAATATCCACTGTATTTTCAAAACCCGGAAATGTTTAATCTTGCTGTTCCACTTCTGAACATCAATTGTCAATAAAAGAAAAAAAGTCACATGAAAGAAGATGTTTTCAGCATCCAGGCAGTTGCTGGGTATTTATAATAGTTGAAGGTGGACAACTGCAAGCCTGGGAATGGAAAATGATTAAACGGTATATTATAATTCCATATGACATGTTATTCCACATGACGAATACAGCACAGAAGGTAGCAAGCCCAAGACGGGAGGGCGACGAGACAAGTTAGCAGAAAGTCCCGTAGACTATTACGGTGTTATGGAGATCCAAGTTGCAGTTATTATTGTAAAATTCATATAAATAGTCTATGAACAAAAATGATTGGTTATGAGGGCTCAGAAAAAACGTCATATCCTAGTTGCCTTGCTGACCAGAGAACCCAGAAGATGCGTACATCTGAAAGGTTTAAAATAGGAGTGGGTGGGGTCACCTTGGGTCATCATGACATCTTTTTTTATTTTGGACTTTTATTCTAACTTTAAACGTTATTTGAATTTTTGCCCGAGACAACATGTGAGGTGTCCTGAGCCCAGCTAGGAGTGTTATTTATAAGGTGGCCGGATTTGTGGGCCGTGTCTTAAGACAGCCTCTGAATGGTGGGCGGGGTCATAGCAAAGAGAGAGGCCAGGATGAGAGGTCTCATCCTGTGATGAAACGCAGCCAGCTCCCCCCTCCAGAGCAAAAGCAGCCTTCCCTGCCTTCTGTACCCAGCCTTAGTAGCAGAAAGAGGGGGGGGGATGAGTAGCCTACACTGATCTGGTTTGTGGAATAAAGAGTAAAATCGGTGATTGAGACAAAGTCCCGAAGCCACAGCCAAGTGTAGTGCCGTTGCCAAGGCAGAGATTTTCCTTCTCAAAACGCAGAAAATTAATTGCTAGCACTGATGAATATTCAACAGGATCCACTGTCTAAAGATATCTCAGTAATAGAGTTGGGAAAGCAAGCATTTTCCTGATACAAAAATGCTTCATGCAGAACACCAGGCAAGCAGGACACTGGCATCGTCTAACCGCCATGCATGCTAATTTTGAACAGGGGAAACTCACATACCCTCCCTCAGCAGCCACATCTGTAAATGGGGCAAAATGCCATCTCTGGCTCTAACTATTCCTTTGTCAACAGGACTCTCTGGTGTTTCACTTGAATTCTACCTGGCTGAGAGTTAGCGAAGGGTAGGACAAGGGCTGCAAGGGTCACCGGGTCTGTACCGCACACTACGATTGATGCGAATCTGGCCTTACTTCAAGCTTCACTTTAACTATATGGCAAAGACGTAAAATCAAATCCTGAAACCGGACCATTGATTCTCTTGGCAGTTACTCTCCTTCTCCAGATTTTCACAGCCTTGGAAGGCAGATACAAGTAATGCTTGTGTTTTATTGGATCTAATTACAGGGTAAAAGAAACAAGAGACTAATATGTTGTTCTTTCTTAACCTTCCATCTTTTCTTGTTGTTTGTGAGACAGGGTTTCTCTGTGCAACAGCCCTGCCTATCCTGGAACTCACCTCATAGACCAGGCTGGCCTTGAACTCACAGGGGTTCAACTGCCTCTGTCTCCTGGGTGCTGGGATTAAAGGTATGAGCCTCCACTGCCTGGCTTCTAGCTTTCCATCTTTAAGACTGCTCTTAAATAGGGACAGGCTGTCTTTCTTTTAGTTGTTTGTTAAGGCAACACGTATAAGAGTCACATATGACTTGCCCTACTTACTCAGCATCCCCATATGCCACAAACAAGAACATTTCCACCCAAAAAGGGAAGAGAATTTGTAATGATTCTTCCAGTACTAAGCAGAGTGGCAGACTGAGCAATGACACCCCAGGAGGTCCACATTCCTAATCACCGGAGTTTGTGAACATGCCACTTTACAGGGCCATAGGCACTTCAAAGATATGACTATGAAAAGAGATGAACTTGGGCTGTTTGTCTGGTACCAAAGTAGTCACAGGGGTCACTCTAAGGACACAGGGATGTTGGAATGACAGGGGATGTGATGGAGTGATGACCTTGCTGGATTAGTGCTCTGTACAAGGAATGCTGAGGGTCTCCAAATGCTGGAAAGGGCAAGGAATGGGTGCTCCCCTTGAGCTCCAGAAGGAACACAGACTCAACAGCACCTTGAGTTTAGTTTCAAAGACCGGTTTTCAGACTTTTGACCTCCAACATTCCACGCTTTAGGTGTCATAAGCCACTGTTTTTGGTAACAGAAAACTAATCCAAATGTGACCCTGGAAAACCCACAGTTTCTAAAGCAGAAGTCATGGTGAGTTTCCAGTCCAGGGAAGAAGGCACTAAATATTCAGAACAACAGTCTGCACCATTAGGTTCACCGCAAGAGGAAGCTTAACCTCCCAATCAAATTCTCCGTAATCTCCGTGAACTATTCCTTCAACAGCTCTTAACTGTGAGGTTCGTCAGTGTGACTGGAGGCAAACACGCATTTTGAAGGGTCAGTATATTCACTATATTCATGGAAATTTGCTGTTGGGATACCAGCCACACTCTCCACAGGTGACTTAGCAAAGTGGCAAAAGTCAGGTCAGAAGCCTCAGGAGGGAAGAATGCTCACACAGGGCTACAGAGAGGTAGGCAGGCGACTTGCAGCTGTCAGAGCGGGCCTGAGAACTTAAATACCCAACACCCTGGTCCTTTGTGGGTAGACTGAGCAAGATAAGAGCATGAGGAAGCTGGGCATGAGGAGCAACTACCTGTAATCCTAGCGCTTGGGAGATGGAAACAAAGAGGGGGAGAAATTCAAGGCCAGCCTAGGCTTCATGAAGCCATTTCAAAAGAGCACAGGGATTGTGTGAAGCACCTCTGGGGAAGGGCACTTTCCAGAACTTCCTAGAAGAGATCTGGGGATAGAATCACAGTCTTAAGCCTATCCATTAGTGTAAAAGAAACCAACATAAGTACTCCACTTCAAAACAAACTCAGATACCAAGTCACCTACAAGGCACAACTCAAAACAAACTAACAAAAAAACTCGGATTAGGGAGTTCGAGCGTCTGAGTTTTCATTTCTTCATGAGTTGTTTGTGCTACACCAGATGAAGGAATCATTATCTCTTCAGTTTGATTTCTTTGTCTTAAAAAATGTATATGAAAGCTTTTTACCATATCCGCTTTGAGGATTAGGCTAAATCACAGGTTCAAAGAATCAACCCCCATGGAGAACTTACTAAATGTCAGCAATTGTGGCCAACTTTCCTTCCCAGCATCCTTCAGGTTGTGCTTTTCCAATGTATTCCCACAGCGGCTGCTCTAGGTTCTTTGCTGTGATAAACATCATGGCCAAAAGCAACTTGGGAAGCACAGGCTTATTTTACTTTACAGGTTAGAGTCAACTGTTGAGAGAAGCCAACACAGGAGCTCAGGGCAGGATCTTGAAGCAAAACAAAAATGGAGAAGCCTCACTTCTTGGTTTGTTCCCGCTGGCTTGCTCCGTTGGCTTTCCTATGAAGCCTGGGTCCATGGACCTAGGGATGATGCTGCCCACAGTGGATTAGGCCTTCCTACATCAACTAACAATTTAAAAATGCCTCACAGATAAGATCACAGACCAGTCTGATTAAGTTAACTTCTGAGTTGAGGGTTCTTCTTCCCAGGTGACTCAAGGTTTGTGTCACGTTGAGAGCTGAAACTATAACAGTAGGCGATGTATATCTCTGTCTTCATTTCACTTTCTTAAAATGACAGATAATGGGGGAGGAGGTAGGATAGGGGTATCATGAGTCAAGGCCAGACTGGATTACATAGTGAGACCCTTAATAAATAAATAAACAAACAACTAAAATTATAGACTATGTGAGTAGGAAGCCTTCAAAGGCAGAGGCAGTTTCATTCACTGTTTTATGCTTAGCATCTAGCATAATGTGGCTGTTTGGGGTTCTTTTTTCCAAGATGTTTATAAACTGATCTGACTTGTGAGTTAAGGATCTGAGTCACCAGCCATCATCTGTAACTCCGGGATTTTTTTTCTTTACAACTGTGACCCATTAGTTGATAAAATAAAATGAGTCACAATCAGCATTGATTTTTTTCTAAAGAAATAACACAGGAAACATCTGAGTATAAAACCATGGTAGCATTAGGTGTTGACACATGGAGCTTTGCGAGTGTGTTTGGTTGCATTGTAAATGCATTTCATATTGTGGGTTTGGGCTTATTAATAGTGTGGCTCTCCACCTTGGCGGCAATCAGCATTTTCTGATGTCTTGATGACTATTGAGGTGAAGCATTTTTCGCCGTGTCCCCTTTGGATACCTTGTTTTTAGAAACCGCTTTTGAAACCTCTTATAAAACAATTTGGTAGTATTCCTAAAGCTGAACATGCAGCTCCTGCTGCCCAATGATCCTACTTCTACTTGTTTACATAGTAAAAATATGCACACACATTCTCAAATGGCACGTACAAAATGTTTATGACGTCACCACCTTGCTAGCCCCAAACTTGATAGTCCCCAAGTAAACCGATATGTTAACACACAATAGAATCTTAGAAGAAAGAATAGATCAATCACAACTGTACACAGGAATGTTAAAGAAGCCCAAAGGCATAAGAATAAGTGGGGAAAAAAGCTGCATGAAAGCTCATGCCTAACTTGATTTACATGAAATTTAAAACTAGGTAAAACTAAACTGTGTGGTGGTACTGCGAGCCTTTAATCCCAGCAGAGGCAGAGGCAGGCAGATCTCTGTGAGTTCAAGGCCAACCGGCTCTACAGAGCAAGTATCAGGGCAGTCAGGGCTACACAGAGAAACTATGTCTCATAAAATCAAAACGAAACCAAACCAAAACAAACAAATGAACAAACAAACAAAAAACGTAGATAAAACTAAGCTATGGTGCTAAAGTTGGGGCAACTATAACCTAGGAGGCATAAGTAAGACAGATTTCATAAGTGTAGGCATGGTTCTTGATCTGTTGCCCATCATATTCATGTATTCAGTTTGTGATTTGTGAGACCTTAACACAATTACTTTGTGTGTGTCTGTGTGTGTGTGTGTGTGTGTGTGAATGCACATATATGTGTATGTCAGAAGACAGTCTGGGGTGTCATTCTTCAGGTGCTGCACACACACACACACACACACACACACACACACACACACACACACACTGAGAGCAGGTCTTTTACTGGTCTATATGTTGTTCCAAAGGACATACGTAGCTGCCTTTTTTCTTTTCTTTTCTTTTTTTAATGTAGGTCCTGGGGAAAATTCTCAGGTCCTCATCCTTGCAAGACTAGTACTTCCTTTTTTGATTGAGTTGCCTCCCTAGCTCCACAGTGACTATGTTTTTAAGATGTGAGAAACACTGACAGAAGACAACAGTCCCTGATACACTCACTCTCCTCCCCATCAGGTACTCCTGATCTTTGCCTGAATACAGCCAGGGTCAGTAATCTTCCCGGATTGGGTAGCCCAATGTCTCAAGGGTGTTTCCTGCCATGGAACCATACCTTGCCTCTTTGAAACTTGCTCCATCTATCAGTTGTTCCTCCTTTTAGGAGATTCTAAACTCATCTAATCCCCTACCACCAACTGCTCGTCAGATCTTTGAATAGTGCTGGCCTACCCTCCCTCTCTCCAGACTTAAGAGTCCCAGGTCTCTTGGCCAACCCTCAAAGCGTGGCTTTGAGCCCCACCCTGTCTGTTGTCTGCACTTCTTTGTAAAATCCCATGAAGCCCCAAAGAGAGCACAGTTTCTAGGAGAAGAGACAATAAAGGATGATTGACCTTCCACACGGAGAAAGTTCACTTCCTCCACCAACGCACCCTGTGTGCAATTCGTCCTTTCTTCAAAATTCACCATACACTCTTCACTCTGTTGAGATGAACAATCAACTGGAAAACCCCACTTTTTGCATGATTACTGTTGAACCCCAATTCATTTTCTGTGTTTGTAGTTTTCACTGTCTCAGGAGTCAGAACAGTCTTGTGGCTCCAAAGCTAAAGTCTGGTCACAAAAAAATGTCTCTGGGTCCGGGTGGTGGTAGTGCACACCTTTAATCCCAGCACTCAGGAGGCAGAGGCAGATGAATTTTCGAGAGTTCGAGGCCAACCTGGTCTACAAGAGCTAATCCCAAGACAGCTAGGACTGTTACACAGAAAAATCCTGTCTTGAAAAACAAAAACAAACAAGCAAAAAAACCTATATCGGATACAGTCTTCATACACCCAGAGACTCTCGCCAACAAACAAACAAAAACTTAACAGGGTCTCTAATCCTTATCAATCACTTGTAGGAGCTTCATTTTGAAGAATATTTAGAGAATAATGGGATGTGGAGAAAACAGTATTCCACCACCATCCTGGCAAACTGACCTACCCCAGACCCGCCCTGGCCTCGGCCTGAGCAGTGGAGGATGCCCAGACCCCTTTCCTTCCCTCGCCCACAGTGAGCTCAGCCCGGAGACTCTAGAGATGAGGCATACTGGCCTCCTTGGGTTGCTGGCATGTGGCTTAGGGAAGGGTGAGGTGGATGAAGGAAGAAAACGTGGCAGAGTGAGAACGAACCCGACACGTTAAAAGTACCGGAAACTAAAGGTGTCCTGGGGGAAGCATACTGGAGTCTCTCCAGTCTCTAGAGAAAAACCCTTCCAATTCAGGAAAAGATAAGCGGACTCAGGGCTGCAGAAAAACTTCCAGGCAACCCCGGGCGGTTTTGACGTCAGGAGTAGGTGGGAAGGAGAGTCACCGATCTAGGGACATGCCAGAGAGCAGAGCGTGTGCTGGAGGCTGGGAGAGGTGGCCTGGGAACCAGGGAGGCGATCGGACAGAAAAGAGAGCTTTCAGAGGCCTCTAATGGTGAGGGGCGGCAGGGGGAGGGAACAGGGCAGGGACTCCAAGTCCACAGGCGGCGATGGAGAAGCCGCTCCCTACCTGGCCCAGGTCTGCTCCATGTTCCAGGCGCTCTCCTCGCTCTCTGGGTGCCGCTCACCCGGGGGTGGCCACAGCCCGGGAAGATACCAAGCCTTGCCCAGGAGTCTCCAGCGCCAAAAGCCTGAGTCTCTTCCTCCTCCCCAGCTCCTCTTGGCGCCGGCGCCGGCGGAGGACAGAGATCTGCTCTCTGCTTTTTGGAGAGAGAGAGAGAGAGCAAATCGGCCGCGGCCGCGCCCTCAGCTAACGGTACGCCCCGCACAAGGCAGGGACTGTTCTCGGGAGGTGGCTGAACGCTGCTGCTGCGGCCGAGCCCAGGCCGCGGGCACACTCGCTCCCAGGCTGAGACGCGACTGGCTGGCACGAGCTGATCCGCACCAGCTGAGCTGTCAACCGCGAGTGAGCGGAGGCGGGGCTCCCTGCAACCCAGGACCCGCCCAGGTGACACGCCGAGGCACATACCCTCCGGCCTCCACCGCCTCTCTTGCAGACTCGGAGGAATGATGGCCTCAGAAGTAGCCTTCGATGACCCTCGTCCTACCTTGTGTTCCCTTTCTCATCCCAGTGAGAGGCTTTGGACAAAACCAGCCAACTGCAAGGGCGCACCTTGGAAAAGGTGGTCTTCCCCTGCGCTGCGTCACCACCCACAGGTAACCTCCGAGCCAGAGATGGAGTCTAAGAAGGAAATTCAGTTGTGCCTACTAGAGCGGCAAAAGTCACAGGTGATTTGAGATGTAAGAGATGAGATATGTTTTAGCTTCACCAGCCATCTACGGGCAGAAACTTGTCCAGGAAGCAACCCTCCTAACCAAACCGTGCAGCCTTTTTAGCTGCCCCCATCTCAATAAACCCCTGGTTTTGTACTATTCTGTCTCCTTGCTTCTTAGTTCCCACAGCAACCGGGCTCTACCAGAAGTTCCCAGGATGCAGAGGGCTCCTGAACATCCCAGATGCTCCAAACACCTTCAGAAACTTCAGAGGGGTCCCCAGGATGTGGACTCTCTACCGTGGCTGTTCTGAGATCACACGGAAAGCCTTCGCTTCCAAGGAGGGGGCTGCCCAGACCCTGTGCATCTACGTAAGTACCAATGTTTAAACAGACAGACATACTGTAATTAGACGGCTAGCCTCCTGGAGCTCCCTTTTAACTCTGAAATAAACCTTTTTATTAAGTCACACGATCACTGTTATCATTAGCTTTACCGCTGGCCTTTTAATTTCAAAAAGCTTTATAACACCTGTATTTGGTGATGTCGATTTAGTTTGTAGATGCCACGTTTGAGAATAAGAAGGCTAGACTTTGCTCAGGCTCTGATAAGGCCACTAGCCTGTCTATGCTCTCCAAATTTCCAAAGATAGATGGGCAAGGTTTTTCTAGAAGGAATCCATTCTTTCAGGAAGTCCTGCAATTAGACTCAGGGGAGAGAGCCGGCACAAGTGAGTGCTGGTGGAACTGCCAAGAGCCAGTACTGTGGCAGGAAATTGCCAACACCTCCAGGGTCTTGGATTAGTTCTCATCACCAATAGGAAGCCTGGAAGGGAAGGACCTTGTAACATACACTGGGTTTCAGAGGAATTGTTTGAAAATGTTCTAGTCCAGAATCTTCCCATCCCAACGCTCAGTTTTCAGGGAAACACACACTGCTCTTGAGATTAGAATCTTTTCTCCTTTTCTGTTCATTTAAAATGTTACCAGGAGGAGACAAAATTAAGGTCCAGTTTGACACTAGGCGAGACCCACAAGCCACCTGTCTTGAAAAGAATCTGTTGCCTTGCGGGAGGGGCAGGGAGCTCAGGTTTCCATCCCTCCTAACAAAGTTGATGCTATATTTAGTTGTGTCTGAAATCAAATTATGGGCTGTTGAGCTGTGGAGAGAGATTCTGTCTACAGCCAGACGTACACTGCTTCAGCAGAGAGACACGCTAGCTAGGTGAACGGTGGCCTCCAGGAAGCCGGGCTCAACAAATAGGCTTGTGTGCTTTTGAAAGGGCTTCTTTTCAGCTACCACAAATGTATAACATATTTATCGCTGACTACTCAGAAGTTACAGAAAACTATGTAGAAAATAAAATAACTCTTAACACCTAGTGATAGTCGATGTTTGAAGCTTATGAATCTCTTCCTGGTCTTTGAAAAATGGACTTTCAATGCAAGTATGAGCTCACTTACACACATAAATGTTTTCGTGAGGAAAGAGACTTATTTGGCGTCTAAACACTTTCATTTTTTCTTAATTTTCAAAAGGAAAGCACTTGTCTAAATAGCACAAATCCAGCAGAAATGCTTATGTTTCTCCAGGTTTCTTTTAGTCATGTTTGGTTGGTGCATATTTAGATAGCTGTAATTACAGCTTAGATCTACTTAGTCAATCTCCCCTTTCCACTTGCTAAATATTTGTTAATGTTTTCAGGAACTGTTCATATTAAAGCATATTTTTATATATGCTTTAATCGATCAAAATCAGTAGCCTACTTAATAATATTATTTTGTTGAATAGGCATGCCATTTTTAATATGAGTGTCAAATAATACTTTAGTGAACTTTTTTCTGCCTCTATTTTGTCATTCTCTAATTATGCTGTATTTTGAACATATGGATCCCACTTATATTGGAACATAGAGAGCGGGCCTAAGAAGTAAGGTCTTCAGGGAATAGTTAAGGCACGAGTGTTATATTCTCAAGAACTGGATTGGTGTTCTTATAAAAAGAGGTTAAAGAAAGTGCCCTGATCTCTTTCTTTTTCTCTGTCTCTCTCACCATGTCAGGATATAGCCTGTGTTCCGTCAGAAGGACATACAAAATAGGGACCCTCTTGAGAGCAGAGAGCCAGTCCTCAGCACACAATGAATCTTAACCAGTTTCCCAAACTGTGAAAAACACAGTTGTATTATTTATAAATGATGAAGTCTAAGGTGTTTTGTTATAACAACAGGAACAGACTAAGACAAATTATTTTTTGAGATAACTAAATCATAATACTGTTGGGGTAAAATGACCCCAACTTTATCATTGTACATGTAGTTCAATAGCAGTAAAATTTATCATTAGTTTATATAACAGAGAAATAATGTGATAGATATAAGTAAGTTTGGGTCTCTGTTACTACTTATAATCTAATGGCATCTCATTTTCCTTTACATTTATTTTAATGCTAATTAATAAGTCTTATTAATTAATTAATCGATTGATCAATCAGTCAATTAAGCTTACTTGGGAAGCATTATCCAGTCTACAGAACATCCTTCTGAGGTGAGTCACTGTGTGTCAATCATGTTCCTGCTGCAACAGTGCGGCTTAGCACAGACCTCAGGGCTCTGGTGTCTGCAGACTTCACACTCAGGGACCTGCGGTTGAAAGGTAGTTGGGTTGACTGTGGGCTGTCTGCTCCACAGACCACTTGTTCTGGGACCCATATGGAAGAAACAGCATCTGCCTGAGGAACATTTGTCTCTGGCAATGTGAGGCAGAGAGAGTTGATTGACACTCATGATGTCCCTTATATCTCTGCTCAGAACTGGCACTCCGTTCCTTCTGCCATGTCAGGAGCCATTTCCTCCTAAAATTATTACAGGAACCATCGCCCTGGGGAGTCTGCAGAGAACCCCACACCCCCAATTGTATTAAGAACTGTTCTATTGACAGAGCCTACCCCACACCCAATTAGCTGTTAATAGAGAGCTATCTGTTAGCGGAACCCACCCCACATTCCAAACTATCTAGGTGTGTCAACCTGTGAACTCCTGGCCTACGTGACCTGACCGAACATAACCTCCTGGCCTACGTGACCGTGGACCACGCGGCAAGAGCCCAGGCTCCTGCCCCGCCCCCCCCCAAATTCTTCATCCTATATAAGCTGTAACCACACTCTAATAAACGGAGGCTCTGACAAACCTAGCATGGGCTCCTTCCTCTCTCTCACCCATTATCTTACAGATAGTACCTCTCCGTGACCCTGGAATTACTGAACTGCAGGGTGGGTTACAACCCCTAGACTGAGTAATCCACCCAAGGCGGTTTACACTGCCATATTCCACAAAATAAGTCAGATGGTTAAGTCCAAAGTCACTACTGGGAAAATCCCACAGTTGATGCACAGAGTGCAGGAGTGGAGCACAGGTATCTGTGTGACTCTAATATCCTGCTATATTATATTAATATGTATATAATATTAATATGTATTAATATTAATATCCTATATGTAGTGGTCCCACAATTTTTGTCAGTTTTTCCCCAAGAGATACAGGCTAGCTTTTACCATTCCTCACTCCCATTTAAAATTAACTGTGGAATTTGGTAAAGGAGACATCACTCGCTTTGGCCTTTAAAATATGAGGGGCACTCATCGTTTCTAAGTCGAGTGTAGATGCTAAGAATCAGAATATAATTAGCCTTAGCTGTTTTCCACCGCCGTATTAATATTGGGAGAGCAATTGTGCCGAGCCAAGGTTTCCACCAGCCCAGGCTTCTGAGGGACTGCAATGATGGGGGCCTCTCTGCTGACCTACATTGAAATAAGGTTAAAAATACATCACAAAAGTTAAGTTCCAGAGGGGCTGGAGTTGACTCTGGGGTTAAGAGTCCTTGTTCTTCTGCAGAGGATCCAAGTTCAATTCCTAACACCCACATGGCAACTCACAACAGTCAGTAACTCTAGTCCCAGAGTATCCAACACCCTTCTCTGGTCTCACGTACTGCACAGATATATGCACAGGCGAAACACTCATGCACATAAAATAACTAAATAAATAGATCTAATTTTTTCAGTAATTTTTTTAAAAAAAATAAATATTTAAGTTACTGAGATTTGGGGACTTTTCTACCGCAGAGCCTGGCCTGTTGTGATAACTCTATGTCACTCCCATTTTGAGACTGAGATCATTTGATCAGTATTGCACATGGTCCTTATTATAAACTTGCTCCACATTTTCTGTACGAGAGCAGAGGTAAACTGTATTGATGCTGCTGATTGATTCATCCAGTTACGGTGCTCTTTCCTGGGTGCATAACTTAGCTGATTGAACTGACTTTAAACCTTTCCAATCATTTCCAAGCACCCAGTGGTACCTTCCCTTCCCTTCAGTTTGGTCCTGATTTTCTTCCGTCCATCTTGACTTTGTGTGAAGGGAACTAATCATCTTGATGTGGATGGCTGTGTGACTTATGTAATGATAAAATAGCTACGTCTAACATACTGTATCAGGCTTTCTTCTAAACTAGCTTCTCTTGTAGATGCGCTAACTTTATAGGTAGACTCTAGTTCGCTCTATTTTATAAATATTTATGTGGAACCAGGGGAGATAGAGTATAATACCTAGTAACAACGTTGATAGTTGAGATCGGACACAAGTAAGTTTAGTTCTAGAATGTCATACCTGCCATTAGGTGTGACACTGCCCAGATTTTGACACCTAGTGTTCTCTGCATGCTTAGCTGGGAGGACAGTACGCCTAAGCATCCATCACATCACTGGTTGCCATGGATGCATGCTTAGATGGGAGGACAGTACACCTAAGCATCCATCATGTCACTGATCTCTGTGCA
>NC_022022.1:5993702-6024626 GCF_000317375.1 Microtus ochrogaster
TGGGAGGACAGTACACCTAAGCATCCATCACATCACTGGTTGCCATGGATGCATGCTTAGATGGGAGGACAGTACACCTAAGCATTCATCACATCACTGATCACTGTGGTTCATTCTACAGACTTGATTAGTTAACAGGTATCCTCCTGGTCCCTCCCAGTGCCCTGCCCATCTCTCTAACTCTGCGTTAAGATAAATATCCTTTTGGGACAGAGTAAGACCAAGGAGGACACAGTTTCCTAGATACTTTTCCCATTGAGAGGTACACTATAATTTTTCACTCTTTAACTTACATTAGCTTGAGGAACTTGCTTGACTAATAGCATTCTGTTAAGACATCTAACTGTCAACGCTAGGTCAATAAGAAGTCTCCCAGATAAGAAGTCAAACTATTATGCTAGATAAACAATGTGGCAAGGCCGGAGACTGTGAACAGAACAGAGGCTTAGTGGAGCCTAGGAACCAGCAGCCCCCATTGCAATGCCACCATCAACTGGACGAAACCAAACAATCGCCCATGTGGCCGTGACCTTACTAGAACTATTGTTCACCACTAACCATGATATAAGAAAACACCTACTGTTGAGCTTATAAATTTGAAAGTATTTTGCTAAACAATAATAAATAATTGGAATTAAACTTAATGTCCAGAAGTGAGGTGTTGTAAGTGCGCAGGGAGTATAATAGACAGACGCAGCAGGCGTCAGCAGGCGTCTGGGGGAAGCACCCTGAGGAGCCTGAGAGAGAGCCCCGAGGGCACTGAAGAAACTATTACACAGAACTGGGTGGGGAAAACCTGTACTACGTATTTTCAGAAAGAGTATATAAATCAATGTAGAAAGCAGAAAATGAGCCGGGCAGTGGTGGCACACACCTTTAATCCCAGCACTCAGGCGGCAGAGGCAGGTGGATCTCTGTGGTATTTAGGCCAACCTGGTCTACAGGGTGAGTTCCAGGACAGGCTCCAAAGCTACAGAGAAACCTTGTCTCAAAAAACAAAATGAACAAACAAAAAACAAAAAAAGAAAAACAGAAAACAAGAGAGAGAGAGAGAGAGAGAGAGAGAGAGAGAGAGAGAGAGAGAGAGAACAGAAAATGTAATAAGGATGTTTAGATGGAGTTTCAAAAATGCTTACCAGGCTTCTCTAAGCACTCGCTAACAGTCATATTATGATAGAATGTGTACAAAAAAGGCCAGTATTTTAAAAAATACCAATTCAGCTTTTTGTTTTATTTTTGGAGACAGGTCTCCCTTTATAGCTTCAAACTCCCCATATATAAGCAGGAACCACCATGGCCGGCATGAACTATTCAATGTTTTAAAACAGAGTTTAGAGGTGTGTGAAGAGTCAGGCTTGTTAGCTAAAAACAAACAAACAAACAAAAACCCAACTGCTTCTCATCTTCCCAGTCAGTGAAATCTCAAAATGAGAAGTAGTGGTGGCGTATGTCTTTAGTCCCAGCACTCAGGAGGCGGAGGCAGGCGAATCTCTGTGAGATCAAAGCCAGCCTGGTCTACAGAGTGGGTTTCGGGACAGCCAGAGATACCCAGAGGGAAACCAGTCCTCCTGCCCCCCAAAAGAAGTGTCTTCAAGGCAAAAATCAAATCTAAGATATGATTGTTAGACCCATGGAGACTTCCAAAAATATGTGAGGAAGAGCCTCATGTAGTCTTCCATGTAAATAAACAGCATTCAAGAATCTTGAGTGTGGGCCTCTCCACTGTACAAAGAAGTTTCTAAAAACCTAGTGGGTCCATTTTCCCACACTAGACGTGGGGGCAGACCAACCGAGTAAAAAAGAGCATTTTTTTTTTTTTTGGAAAGAAATGTGGATGTGGCTTTTTGTCAAGTGGAGATAATTATAAATTAATTTATAAGATTACCCTTTCAGCTCTTCAGGAAGCAGGATCAGTGTGGACGGAAAGGGATTAGGGACGGCACAAGAATGAAGGGAAGCATTCACTGTACATACACAGCTAGTACACTAGGTTATCGTCGGATCTAGACTGTCTCCCTAGGGGGCGGGAGAGATGGCTGCTCTGGCTGCACCAGGTTGAGCCCCAGCACCCACATGGCAGCTTACAATGAGGTCTGTAACTCCAGTACCAGCATATCTGGAACCCTCTTTTGGCCTCCATGGCACCAGGCACCCAAGGCACAGACACACACAGGCAAATCACCCCCACACACAAAATCAATAAACAATTTCAGCAAAGAAATAATGGCAAGATAAAAGTCTGTGTGTACCGTGCACACAGTTTTAGCCCTAACCATTCTGATAAAGCTGGTTGGATCTGTGGCTGTGAAACCAGCATAGTCAGAGAGACAAGTACATATTAACTCTCACATGGGGAAATCTCTACTGGAGCTGATAAGTTCAAGGCTGCTACATGTTTTATGGGCTCCCGAGAGGACCCAATGGGGAGAACTGTGACCTGGATGGACACACCCAAGTATCAAGGATAGAAATGGTTGGCTCTGCAGGGGTGGAAAGAACGGCCCAGCCCAGCCTGGCAGTAGCTGAAGCAGGGCCTGGGTGGAAGGCAAGAGCTCAGAAGACAGCACAGCAGGTGGCGGGGCAGCTGTGTCCAGAACCGCAGAGCTCAAGGCCAGGAGCAGTTTCAGAAAATGAAAAACAACCTTGGGAATTAAAAAGAGAGGAGCCTTTTAAAGGGACTTGTATTTTCCAGGAAGAAGAGGTACTCCGGAGGTAGCTGATATTGATGGGACTTCGAGTTACTCTCACAAGCTGATCCGGTTCAAGGACAATTTAGTTACCTACGTGCCTTCGAGTCAATGTGAGGCCAACCAACAGCCGGGCTTGTGCTGTACCCTGGGTGTAGGATTGAAAGCTGGTGTGGAAAGTCACGCACGGATTCCTTAAGTCACACCGCAGGTCCGACTATATGCAGAGGTAAAATACAACACACAAAGACGAGGAGGAAAGCCCTTGACTGAAGCAGACCTTCAGAAAGAAGACGGCCTGGCCCAGGCAGTGGTGGCACACTCCTTTAATTGCCCAAGAGGATCCTCATGTTTTGATAACCATCTGGTCTACATGACAAGTCCTAGGCAAGCCAGAGCTCCTGAGTGAGGCCCTGTCTCAAAAAGCAAAAGCAAAACGATAAATAAATAAATGCAAATAAGCGTCCCAACAGGAATTTTTCATGGGAACCAGGAAGGAAAATTAGAAAAATAATTCCTCGCTCACTCAAATGCTTTGTGGGTGCATGGTGTCCACGTTGAGCTACACGACCCAGACAAGGAAATGTAAGGAGACCTAACAGAATTCTAGAGAGAAAAAGAAGTCTTCTTGATCTTAAACATCTCCCCAGGCCTATGTGTTGGAGGCTAGACCCTCAGAGTGGCACTATGTAGAAGTGATGGGACTCCTAAAAGTTCAGGCCTGGGGAAAGGTCTTTGGGTCACTGCCTTTGGCATTGGCTCAGTGGGGATTCTAGGATCTTAGTATTTTTTATTAAAAGTCATTTATTATTTGTACGTTTTTCCTGTACATATGATTGTATGTGAATCACATGCATGCAGTGACTGCAGATCTCCTGGAATTGGCATAACAGAAAAAAGAAGATAACACAAGAGTAGGTACCAAGGGTAAATATAATTTAAAAAATTATCACAATTTAATATTGAAAATTTATAGCTTTTATTAAAAAATTGTCAGCTTGTTTTGATCCACAATTATCAAAACAGCACATTTCATCCCAGAAACTGGCACAATAGTTAGCTAATTTTTGTTGTTGTTGTTGCTCTTACTGTTGCTTTTTTGATTTTTGAGACAGGGTTTCTCTGTGTGTAGCCTTGGCAATCCTGGAATTCAATCTGTAGACCAGGCTGGCCTCGAACTCAGGAATCTGCCTGCCTCTGCCTCCTGAATGCTGGGATTAAAGGTGTGCGCCATCACATGCAACTTAATTTTTTTTTAAAACTAAGAAATGGTTGGATAAAGTTCGTTTTCACTAGTAGAAGGGAAAGTCTCCCCCTCCTCTCCTGAGGGACTACAAAGGGTCCCACTTACCTGGAGGGGAAGGGCAGCACAGCCAATGTCACATGGCTGCTAGGACGAGTGGCTCTATAGTCCAGCCCTGTAGTTTTGGTTAGGCTATTAACAGAGTCTGTATATTTTATAAAATAAGGTTAATGACAAGAAATAGCTGATGGGTCCCTGCAAGAACAAAACAAGTTTGTCTATATCAAATATTTAATTCATCGCCTGGTGTGTTTTAAAAATTCAATAAACCATGGCCTTTTAAAAATTGATGTTTGCATATCACAAATAACTCTTCGACTCTACAATAGCAGTTATGAATTAATTTTGTTCTACAAAGTGCTCTCGAGGCCTAGGCCACTGATCCCAAATTTCCATTTCTCAGCTTCCTGCCTTATCATAAGACGCCGCTCTGAAACTGAATAAGCAGTTTCCCTAACATCTTTCTTGCTCTATGTTTCAGGAGTGTGTGTGTGTGTGTGTGTGTGTGTGTGTGTGTGTGTGTGTGCCCGCGCGCATACACATGTGTATTCATAACCACCCCTCTTCGTTGGCTAGCCTTGTCTGTCAGCTGTAACAGAAACCTCAAAGAAGGAAACTATGAACAAGGCTTCAGACAGCTGCTGGTAATTTGCTCATGAACGGCCCGCCCAGCCTTTCAACACCCTCTGTTTATGTGCGTCCGATGTTGGGGGAGGGGAAATCATGCAAGAAATGCGGTATGCAAATTTCTCAGAGGGGTTTTGGAAGGCTTGGGTTGATTCTGTGTAATTCTCATTTTTTTTTTTGATTATAGATAATAAACCTTAAAAATTGTGCAGGCTGATGGTATGGTCAATAAATACATTTCTGGAAACAGAAACAATACTGACATAAATTCCTAAAAGCTTCCAAGCATTCTTAGCAATCCACCATCATTAAAACCCAAGTCCTTTCCTAGGATGGGGCAAGTTGCTCTAGGAGCAGACATCATGCAGGATTAGCTTCGAACCCACAAGGGTAAGCGAAATGGCAAATCCTCGTTTAAAGCTGAGACTGGATTTTTGAATTATAAAAAAGTTTGCTAAGAACAATATAGTCTATGTCCGCCCTTGGTCCTTGCCTTTGAACGTAGCCATCTACTACCTTATCCCTGAAGACAGACAGATATAGTGGTATCCGTGTTTTAATAAATAAAACTTGCCTGAAGATCAGAAAAGCAAAACAGCCAGGCACTAACTTTTACCTCTATCTCAAATCGAAATGGCGATCCTGCCTCCTTGTATTCTCAGAATGAGACTGAGTGCGAAACCTGTCTCCTCACCATCTTATATTCCTCTCTAGTGCTGGGGTTAAAGGAGTGCACCACCACTGCCCAGCTTCTATGGCTGACCAGTGTGGCTGCTTTGCACTGACCTTCAGGCAAGCTTTATTTACTAAAACACAAATAATATACCACTATAGACAAATGATCGGAAGAAAGGAAAGAAAGACAGAGAGAAAGAGGGAGAGCGGGAGGGAGAGAGGACGGGAGGGAGGGAAAGGAAGGAAAAAAGAAAGGAACAAAGGAACAAGCAAAGGACGAAACAAAAGAAGGAAGATACATACATACATAACCTATCTTTGGATTTTAAAAGTATTTCCATTTGCTGGGCAGTGATGGTACACCACCTTTAATGCCAGTACTTAGGAGGCAGAAGCAAGTGGATTTCTGTGGGAGTTCAAGGCCAACCTGGTCTACAGAGTTTCGGGACAGCCACAGCTACATAGAGAGACCCTATCTAGAAAAACCAATATATATTTCCACTCACAATTTTTTCTGTACTTCTGAGAAGAGCTGCAAAATATCACAATGGAGTCTTATAAGTCTTTACTTGATTAACAGTTTTCCATGGTATTTTCCCTACACACACACACACACACACACACACACACACACACACACACACACACGGTTCTTGCTGACATCCAAATGAATCATTTGAAAGTCTAATATGGATTCTTCACTACTAAAGGATTTCAGTATTTCTTAAGACTAATTAAAATTATTCAATATCTGTGATTGCACCCCTTTCTCGTGGGCCAGCTTTTGTCTTCACTAAACAGAATACTTTGCTCATCCAAAGTCCCTTAAGCCAAGTTCTTGACAACTAACTCTCAGTAGCCACCCCTAACTGGTACTTGGCTCCCATCTGCATAATCAAGAGGGCTCATCAAGTACTCACTCCCAAGACAAAGGCGAAGCAGACAACAAAGACAAATTCTCTCTTCTTCATTTGGAACCACTGGAAGCCAATTTCCTGACAGTTTAAAACAGCTGGGATCCCCCCCAATCTCCCACCCCCGCCTGCCACTTCTTTCAGCTGGCAGGGGTTCAAAAGCATCAAGAAGCCATCCCAGAAAGCTTGAAGTAAGTTAAACAATCAAGTAAGTTCTAAGCAGAAAAATCTCACCTCCTGCCTGCCATTTCCCCCCATTTTCATGTCAGCCCCAAAGCTACTGTACTTTGCAACGAGCTTTTGGAAATTCTTCCCAAAGGAGGAGCAAACTTCTTACAGTCATTTATCCTGGATCCGAGAGAAAATTCTCTCATGTCACTCTCATATCTGTCCGATAAAGCAAAATCCAATGAATGATATTTTAACTTAATATTTTAGAAAACAAAGCTGATGTTAGCATGTTTATGATGCTGGGAAGATGGTTCAGTTGGCATAGCATCTGCTGTGCACGCATAAGGACTGAGTTCAATCCCCAGCACACACTAAGAAACTCTGCCTCAAAATACAAGGTGGAGGACTTTAGAGGAATGACATCCAAGACTGACTTGTGGCCAACACACACATGTGCAGTCAAGGTCTCGTGCCTACATGCACACATGTCCAGGATGAATTAAATTCTGGGAGTAATTACCTTGCTTCCTCCTAACTATGACCTTAGCTATTCAAGCCAAGATGCATGGTTACATGGCAAACCATTGCATGGTTTTGTGCCAGGCTCCACCAACCTTGTTAACCACAGCTCTTGGTCTGTGTATCATGAACCATCAGGGAGCAGATGGCCCCTTTAAGATTCCACCAGGTAAAAGCAACTGTGCCTGAAAGAGAGATAGACCAGCATGCAAGCTCAAAGACAGAGTTTGATCCCTGGAAACCACATAAAGATGGAAAGAGAGAACTAACTCCCTCTGCATATTCCTACCTTACTGAGGCCCAACTCAGAAAGGTGTAACTATTTCTTTTTCTTCAAGATGCTGGCCAGAGACTAAATATGCTTTTAAACTCCATGGCTAACATCGCGGGCTTCTGTACTCCTTTTCCTGAGCTCCCTGCTCCCTGCTCACCTTGTGGCTGCCTGCCGCCCAGCGGTTAACCTCTGTGCTGCAACATAGCTCTCTTTCCCTCTTTTCTCTGTTCTCCTTCCCTGCAGGCAGCTGCGAGATTTACATCTTGCCTGTTGGAGTATGAATAATAAAAACCCAGAGACAGATATTGGGGTTCAACCTGAAGATCAGAAAAGCAAAGCAGCTCGCCACTAGAGAAAACCCTTGCCAAGGCTGGGGGGACCACAATATCAAGCAATCTAAATCTCTCTCTCCTCCTATTTTATATTCTCTGTAGTGCTGGGATTAAAGGTGTATGTCACCATCACCTGACCTATAGTGGCTTTAGCTTTGCCTCTGGTCTTCAGGCAAGATCTATTTATTAAATACAAATTATATACCATTATAGCCTGTCCTAAGGTGTTCCTTTTTAACTCAATCTTCTGTTTGAATCCATTCTTGTGTTCTTTTATTAATGAGAGGAACGCTGAAGAGGGAACCCTAGCTTCCCAGGTGTCACTGGGAGTTTTCTGGCGAAACCTTTCCTAACTTTTAATTCTTGCCAGAAACAAACAAAACGAGCCCACTCCTGGACCCCTAGACTGCATCCCTCTGACCGCCACATGCGTGCTAGGGCACCTCCCACAATATTTTTAAAAGCAGCTATGAGACACGACTAGCTAGTTCGACCTATGTTTCAGTCTCAAATCTCACCTGAAGTTGCCGTGATCTCTGAGGCGCGGGGGAGGTGGCAGAACAGGGAACGGAGTAGGAGTGAGTGGTCGGACAGAAAAGGAAGATCAAACTACTTCAAAGGCGGCCATTAAAGCAACTAAAACATGAGTATTTTGTTTCCATTGCTGTTTGGACTTGTTTGTTGTGTTTTGAGGCAGCATCGCATATAACTCGAGCTGGCCTCAAACTCTTGACCTTTCTCCTTTCACTTCCCCAAGTTCCCCAAGTGCTAGGATGACAGGTGTGTGCCACACCCTTGGCTCTGGATGTCATTGTTCACGATCCTGTCTTTTAAACACACACACACACACACACACACACACACACACACACACACACACTGGACTTCAAGCAATTGTCTGTATAACTTGAAAAAACAAATCTATTTCACCTTGACTCTTTTGTCACGTGACCAGAAGCAGTCAGGCTTCCTTCGTACTTTATGAAGACTATAGTGACTTCTAGCTGCTTAGGACACTTCCAAACTGGAGCCTCTCCATTGGTAACAGCTGCTCACCCAAGAGACCTGGACACCGTGACAATAAAAGCCACCCACAAGTGACCTCTGCTGGTAGAATCTATCTTGCTGCTGCAGATATATTTTATTTGACCCTCACTACTTCCTGTAGTTTAACTTTTTTTCCCATTCTCACACCTCACCTGCTGTGTTTGCTTTTGCTCCCTGCCACGCCTCTATAGGCATTTTGTTTATCTCTTAGTGGTGTGGCATCATGGGTCTGCCTTCCTGCACCCTTATCAATGTCTGGTTCATGGGGTCAGTATTTCTCTGGTCTTGTGTTTGATTCTTTTACCTTTGTGGATAGATTTGTTTGTTTCTTTGGAGACAGAATCTCACTTTGTATTCCTGGATGTCCTAGAACTGGCTATGTAGACCAATTAGCTTTGAACTTGTGGCAATCCTCCTGTCCCTCTCCTGAGTTTTAGAATTATAGACATGCACCGTCATGCCTGGTCCTTGTACTATTTCTCATCTACCCTCTGGGTAGGGCACTCCAGAGCTCAGCTTAACAAGGTGCACCATCGGCCATGTGCCTGCCAGCCCTCCACCAGATTCGGCTCTCCGTTTGCTTTTACTGAAATATGTACAGCTAGTAGCTCATACGACTGATACCAGGGCCAAGCTCTTCAGCTCAGTCCGATTTCCAAGGATCGAGCCTCTCTTCTGATCTCTCTGTGCTTTGCCACTAATATAGATGCTGAGAGGGGAGGCTGTTTCTGTTGTTCATGAGGGTAGCTTCTCCATGTCACCATTTCTCCTGTTGCCTCGCCGGTCAGCCTTGGAAAGCGGATGTGCAGCGGGTGAGGCCACCAGGTGGGCACGATTCTGAACACATGTGCCTATTACTTTGGGCAGTAGGGCCCCAGTCACTTTGTGTCTTTGTTGTCTGAAAAGGGTCCCAGATTCTCCTTTAAATTCGCAGGTCCCTCATTTTCACTGACCTGAATAGGGCGTGCTCTGAAGTTTGTGGGGTGGGGGTGGGGGGGTATAGTCTCAGCCGTGGCCACGCCCACTTCCTTTTTCTTAACAAGTCCTTCGGTTCTCTGTGATGACCTTCGTGGGTTTTGCTGTGTGAATTAGAAAAGGAGCCCTCACAAGGTCAGACTTTGTAACACACTTTCCTGTTTTAAAGCCAGTGACGTGCCGGGCGGTGCACGCTTTTAATCCCAGCACTCGGGAGGCAGAGGTAGGCAGATCTCTGTGAGTTCGAGACCAGCCTGGTCTACAGAGCTAGTTCCAGGACAGGCTCCAAAGCCACAGCGAAACTCTGTCTCGAAAAACCAAACCAAACCAAACCAAACCAAACCAAACCAAACCAAAAAACAACAACAACAACAACAAAAAACAACAATAACAAAAAATAAAGCCAGTGACTTATTCAAATGTATACCGACTTGAGGACAGGTCATTTTTGTCTAAGTTCTAGCAAAGAGTTTTAGAGTTGATTTTTTTTTTATTGACTCACAGTTCTATTTTGATTTATTTTTAAGGAAATACAGACTTAGCGGCATTGCAAAGGAAGCGTTTTTAAACATAGACAAATGAAAATGATGTCTCCACTGGGCAGGACATGGACATTTAGCGCACCTGCATGGTAAGCATGACGTCCGCTCTTCCACAGCTATGTGACCTTGTCAAACTGGGTTTATTTGTGTAGTCCTGGCTGTCACTCTGTAAACCAGGCTGGTCTCAAACTCAGAGATCTGCCTGCTTGTGCCTCCCGAGTACTGGGATTAAAGGTGTGCAATAACACTGCTCAGCAATGAATAACTCTTTAAAAAACTAAAACATCACTGATAATACAAATTATCAAAAGCACGGTGAGGATGGGCTCTGCTTTGACAGGGGTACCAATACTGTCATTACAGGAGCCTGCTTAGAACCTGTGAGGTCGAGCGTGGATCACCACCCGAAACCGCTCTGGCAGATAATACTCAGAAAGCAAGTGAGCTGAAGGGACTGGAGTGTCACCTGGGGACACCCTCCCTTTGTCTGTGACTGCCCTCTGACCATGAGCACCATCGCCATCGGTCTCCATGTGCAGCAGGTCTTCTGATATTGCAAAGGTTCCTCACCACTTGTGCTGGCTGGTTTTAGGTCAGCTTGACACAAGCGAGAGTCATCCGAAAGGAGGGAACCCCAACTGAGAAAATGCCTCTCTAAGATTGGGCATTTTCTTAATTAGCAGTAATGGGGGTGGGCACAGGGTATTGTGGGTGGTGCCTCCCTGAACTGGTGGTCCTGGGTGCTATAAGAAAGCAGGCTGAGCCGGGCGATGGTGGCGCACGCCTTTAATCCCAGCACTCGGGAGGAAGAGGCAGGCGGATCTCTGTGAGTTCGAGACCAGCCTGGTCTACAGAGCTAGTTCCAGGACAGGCTCCAAAGCCACAGAGAAACCTTGTCTCGAAAAACCAAAAAAAAAAAAAAAAAAAGCAGGCTGAGTGAGCCATGGGGAGCAAGCCAGCGAGCAACACTCCCCCATGGCCTCCGCATCAACTCCTGCCTCCAGGTTCCTGTCTTGTTTGAGCTCCTGTCCTGACTGTCATTAATGATGAGCTATGATACAGAGGAGGAGGCATAATAAACTCTTCTCTCCCCAAGCTGCCCTTTCGGTCATGGTGTTTGTCACAGCGATAGAATCTCAGACTAAGAATGAAATGACAAGTTATTTTTGCTCCGCTCTTTACCCTCACCCCAGAAGAAGCAGGGATTAGGCCTCAGCTGTGGCTAAATTAAACAAACAAACAAACAAAAATTAGAATCAATCGCGATTTCATATAAACACTCCAACAACGGAGCTGTTTCTCTCCACTCTGTGGTTATCTACTCTATTGATTTTGCTCTCGGTATCTTGAAAGAACCCAATTGTCTGCCAGAAGGTCCAGGCCTACGGTCTTCACATGTTCACATACATCAGAAGCACTGCTGTCTCTTCCAGGACCTCCCTGAAGAAACTCATTTTGGACTTCCTGCAGGAACCAATCTGTGGCGCTTAAGCCTCATCCACGAAAATGGCTTTCTATCTGCAGGCAACCTGCACGAATCATCCTGAACATGTTCACATCGCTAGCTGGTCCACACCGCCTAATACGATCGAAATGCCACTGGTTTGCCTACTGTACCCGGTTTCATTTGTATTGTTTTTCCTAGTGTATTGCTTTGTTCTGGGACCTCTCTGGCCTACAGTTGGCAAAACCTGCAGGTCAGAGGGACGAGAGTGCTTGTTTCCACCGTCTCTCTCATTTCTTTTGCTCTGCTCACCATGAATACCTTCCAGTCTAACTGAGGAATCCTTAAATCCCTTCCCCCACATTCTCACTGCCACGGCCTGAGCTTGGGCCCTCGCCGCCTCTGCCATGAATTTCTTTCAACGGCCGTTCAATGATCCCATCTCTTCACTCGGCTTATTAAACCCATCTCCCATATTTGTGACTCACATAGAAAGTAGATCAGACCCTGTTTCAACACTCGCCATCATTCCAAAGTGTCCACAAGGGGGTTTAAGCCAGTTCTGTTCCTAGGCCTGAGCAAGAGATGGCAAACTGTCCTCAGTGTTGTTTAGAAATGAGACAGTTTACCTAACACAGAGATTCTATCACCAGGCCTGAGATGGGCGTGAGAAATCTAGGGTGTCTCTAAGGAGGGTTGATGCTGAGACCATCTGAAAGAAGCCGGCTGCACGGCCAGGAGTGGAGTCTCTACGCCAGCACTTTAAGTCTCCCCTAAATGACTCCAACACACAGGTAAGACTGAAAACTAAAGTACAGTATGGATAGAGAGACATGCTACTTTCAGAGAGCACGAAGTAGTAAGGTCTGCTGCCGCTTTATTCTGAAATGTCCCTCCTCCAGGCTCTTGGTTTGAGGCTTGTTTCTCAATCCATAGTGCTGTTTGGAGGCCATGGAGCCATTAGCTTTAGAAGCTGGGGCCTGGTGTGGAGGCAGGCCACTAGGCAGGCAGCATTTTAAGTTAGTTCCCAGGCCCTGCGCTTCCAGCCAAGCCACTCTCTGCTTCCGTGTAAATGGCCCCTGCACATGCCTCTACTGTCACAGGCTGGGCCACACGGCTCTGACTGTCCACCATGATGGACTGCCACCCTCCGGATGAACCAGAATGAATCTTTTCTCCGGTATTGTTGTTTCTGTCGAGTATTTGCTCTCAGTGGCACAAAAGTCTCAGTGACACACAGGAACAGGATCCATTCTCCATAACCTCTGAGAGAAATTACTAAAATCTTGAACAAAACATATGAAATGATGGTTTCCAGGTCCTCCAGATTGAACAACTGAGGGCAGCGGCCCCGAAGAATGAGACAGATCAGTGGGTGTCTTAGGATGAGGTTAAAGAGGGCTTTGTTAAACTCCATCATTAGAATCACTTTCGATATCCCCAAACACTACAAATTATGACTAAAACATATATAACCACTAGCTCCAAACATTGCTTGCCAAAGATTCACCAGCTGGGGTTCAATGGCTCTGGTCTCTGTCAATCCTCTTTCTAAAATCTGTACAACCAGATGCCCTGTGTCTCCAGACTAATTACAGTCAGAAGGTATTCACCGGCTGTTGCTTTCTTGATCTTGGACTTCTCGATTTCCTGAGCTTGAGGAAATAAATCTCTGTACCCTATATATTGTCCAGCCTGGCACTGAATGGAACACAGTAAGAACCTTGTCATTTGGAATTTAATCTTTCCAGTTAACACCAACTGATTAAGAGAAGACATGTGTAAACACGAGAGAGACTCAAAGATTCCCAAACATCTTCATTAGGATTCTATTGCTCTGAAGAGATGTCATGATCCCAGCAACTTCTATGAGAAAACATTTAACTGGGGCTGGCTTACAGTTTAGAGGGTGAGTCTATTGTTGTCGTGATGGGAAGCCTGCCAGCACACAGGCAGACTGGGGCTGGAGAAGGAGCTGAGAGTTCTACATCTGGATCAGCAGACAGCAGGAAGAAAGTGAGACACTGGGCCTGCCTTTAGCATCTGAGACCTCAAAGCCCACTCCAGGTGACACACTTCCTCCAACAAGTCCACAGCTCCTGATAGCGCCACTCCTTATGAGCCTATGGGGCCCATTTTCATTACCACCACACGAAACAAAATAGACTATAACCTGGTTAAAAATGTTCACTTACTACAGATCATGGGGGAGGCATACACAAGAAAGAGTAACAGCCAAGGGACATTTACTCTTTAGGTTAAAAAAAAAAAAAAAGAACTCATTTGTGTCCTCGATACTCAGGAGTTCTCAATTTTTTTCTTAAAAAAATAAAATCCACTTAATAAATGTTCCTGCTCTTACTTCAAATGTTACAATCAAATGTAACAAGTATACCATCAACTTGCCTGAACTAACAAAAGAGAACTGAGTTCCCACACACATATATAAAAAAAATCCTTACTATAAATTAATAGCTGGCTATTAAAGGTCTGGGCAGTAGCTATGTGGGTTCATCCACTTGAGAAACACTGAAGTTGAAGGCAGAATTTGCATAACTTCATGGGACACAGGCAGCCAGCTTTTCCAGAAGAGACCCCCTTTATTTTTTCTCCCTCTGTCATTCTGGTCCAGCATTTGCTCCTTGCTATACCATTATGCCCTGAGTTTAGAGCTGAGACTCTGGAGGGAATTTGCCTTGAGTTCAATTCCAGCCACTGCCTCACTGCTCAAAGAACAGAACAAGCTGAACCTGGGGAGCAGAGCTGCTTTCTTCCACTTATAAGATGAGAACTGGGAAAATCGGGCTCAAAGCACCCCCCACTTCTGACACAGTAGTATTTGACACACTGGTATCTGACACACTAGTGTCTGACACACTGGTATCTGACACACTAGGATCTGACACACTGGTATCTGAAACACTAATATCTGACACACTGGTATCTGACACACTAGTGTCTGACACACTGGATCTGACACACTAGGATCTGACACACTAATATCTGACACACTGGTAACTGGCACACTAGGATCTGACACACTGGTATCTGACACACTAATATCTGACACACTGGTATCTGACACACTAGTGTCTGACACACTAGTATCTGACACACTGGTATCTGACACACTGGTATCTGAAACACTGGTATCTGACACACTGGTATCTGATACACTAATATCTGACACACTGGTATCTGACACACTAACATCTGACACACTGGTATCTGACACACTGGTATCTGACACGCTAGTATTCCTTAAGCCTCTGCTCTCACAGCTGACATGGAAAGGAAGCTACCAGGTCCTAGAACATTTGCATTTTGTTTTACCTTTCCTTCGATTCTTGAACTCGCAATGATTTGCTTTTTAGTTTAGTTAGCATACACAACAATGGGCTACTTAAGATCTCTTATCTGTTTGTTTGTTTGTTTGTTTGTTTATTTATTTATTTATTTATTGGGAGGCATGTTTTTGAGACATCATTTTGCCATGTATCCCAGGCTGATTTTTAAGCTCACCACACATATATAAACAGCAGAGTGTGGTGCCCCAAGCCCATAGTATCAGTCAAGGAAACTGGGAAGGCTCAGGCAGGAGGATCACGACTTTGAGGTCAGGGTGGGCGACATAAGAAGAGCCTGCTAAAGTGCCTTACTGCCATAGTGTAGGAAGTCATGTACTGAGCCTACAGATTTGTTATTGTCAATGACAGCGAGAAAGGCCAGCCCTTTATAATGAGTGTTTATTTCATTCCAGAAAAAAATTCAGCTATTATGTAGAGAGCCTGTAAGAAACCCTGACATTTTAGAAACATATTTCCATAAATATACAGACGTTGTTAAAGCACACTCGCATTTTAAAACATAATTACATTTGTGCTAAATTTTCATTTTATATAAAAAAGTGAATGTTCCTTGCTTTATTCTTTAATATCCAATAATTTATTATGTGCTTCTTGCGAGAAATGTGATCCTTTTAGCTACTGTATAGTCAGATATAGGATTTGACTATATTTTCTTGCATAAACAGGGTAGTATGATGAAGGAAAGGTCCTTTGAATAGAACCCCTTCCGAGTTCACAAATACAGCAGACTTTGGAACATGCAATACAAATTCAGCAACTCTTCAGCCTTAAGGTCAAATCTCTTTTAATACGACTCCCAATTCCACTCATAGGAAACTGAGGCCTAGAAAGGTAAAGTGATTTTTATTTATTTATTTTAAAGATCCCAGTTAGTTAATGGCAAAGTAAAGCCTTGAAACCACCATTGCCTTTAGGTTTGAGTGATAAAGACCAGCTTCCCATAAAGAAAAAAAAAAAAAACCCTAAATATTCTATGACAAAGACGTGCTTACTTAGGAAATGGCAGCCGTATAATCTGTCCCTTCTCCTGGAAACACTAACATGACAGATTTTCATTTTGCTTTTGCGACATGAAGAACACGGGGCCTAATCTGCCGGCTGTGTTCTAGGCCAGAGCCAGGGTTAGATGGAGCTAGCTGGCCCAAAGCTCCCAGCCCACAGGCCCAGGCGGGCTCCGGCTCTGCAGAGGGGCTCCGGCTCTGCAGAGGAGGAAAGAGCCGTCCCCCAGGCACCCTGCTGTCTCCAGCGGAAAGCAAATAAATATCCAGGAAAGAAGAGACTAAGAAAGGCAAAGAAGGAAGAAGGGGTCTCTGCAAGCATGGCTTCCCAGTCAGTTCTCCTCTGGCTCAACCCAGCAGGCATTGCCTCCATCCTCACCTGCACCAGCACAGATCCAGCAAGACCTTAGGATAGGGACCTAGATTCCCACGCTTTCTCCGGTACAGCGGGGCCACACCTTTCTTCCTGCGCCACCCAGCCCTGTCTTGCAGATCTTATTTTATCCTGGGAGCCCTCGTCTCGTGCGTGTCTGACAAACCTTACCCAGCAATTGTCACTGGGTTTCAATCTCTCCTAAGAGTGCGGATCTCTGCCAGGATCTGAGCCCCGAACCGCTCATGGCGCACCAGCACCCCTGCACTGCATCTTCCCCGGCTTCCGCGACGGAAGCTGCCCATGCCTCACCTCATCCAGGGTGCTGCCGAGGCTGCCTCCTCCTCCTCTGCCACCACCGCCCAGCTCCCGGCCCACTCTGGGGGTCGTCGTTCCCGGCTGGGGGGCCGCCACGGGGCCTGGCGAGGTGCGTGGTGAGCCCAGCACGGCGGCGGCGGCGGCGGCGGCGCATGGTGGCAGATGGACTCTCTGTCCGTGCGCTTCATGGGTCTCAAAGCCTGGGCACTGCGTCCTAAGTATGGTCTCTGCTTTTTTCCTTCGGTTTCACTGGCTGCCCAGGCGCATTCTCCCTGCGTGGATGAGCATCCACTCCAGATGCTGCGGCTGTGGCGGAGACGCGGTCAGGTTCGACCTCCCGCGAGGCTGCCTGCCAACTGCTCCGCCCAGAGGCTTTCGGTCCCTCTGCTACAGGCACGTAGCTGCCCTGCACCCTCTAGCATCTCTGCTTCTCTCTCCATCTGTGACCTCAGTCTGGCAGTCCTGTCATTTCCAGACCTCACTGTTGCCTTTGCGTTCTATGCGCTCCAATGTCACCTTCCTCAGTTTCTAGGCTTAAAGAAGTCCCTGATGGGCAAGATGGTCCAGTGGTTATCCTCTGATACACACACACACACACACACACACACACACACACACACACACACACACACACACACACACACACGGGGGCGGGGGAGGCACGGTGAGGCAGGCCGTTAATCCCTACTCCAGCCTGGGCTCATAGTGAGACAAAACATGTTAACAGGAAGTACTGGCTTTATGCCTGCAATTCCAACAACAAGAAGGCTGAGTCAGGAGGATCAGAAGCTCAAGGCTAGCCTGTCTCAAGACAAAATGAAACCGGACAGGGATGTAACTCGATAGTAAGTGCTCGTTTGTGTAGCATGTGCAAGGCCCTGAGGTCAGTCTCCAGCACCAACAAACACACAATTCATAGGTTAACCAAATCATCACTCAGTGGCCATTCCAGCAGCCGGTTTCTTATACCCCACACCTCTCCCTGAAGAACAGAGACAAGCTAATCTCCAACATACCTGAAAGCTTCTGCCACACTCTCCTATAGAGTACCAGGCCTATAGGCAAGCCAAGTTTGTCTTTGTAGCTGTGCACTGTGCAAGGAAAAGTCCTTAGGCACTGGCCATTGTGACAGATGGACTCAACATGACCTACACTGAACTTACTGTTTCCCATCCTTCCTCCAAATCTGCTGTGGTTCCGTGTTCTGGCTTTTAACCTCAGCCCTATCAAGCACCCAGCTACAAGAGACGCAACCTGAATGTTATCAGTGGAGATACAGCTCTCCCGCATCCACCGCTGCCTCTAATTCTTCACTACCCATCTTTATCTTTAACTGGTCCTCTCCCAGGATGACTGCAGCTGCCTCTAGAAAATGAAATTATCAGGCACCTTATTGTTCTTTCTTTCAAGGGTCTTAATCTTTATCTTCCACCTTTGCCTTTTCCAATCTATCTTATCTGGGTTGTTTATCTGACCTCCTCAAGCAGGGGGTTTGAAGTGAGGTCCCCTAGTCTGTATCCCCTTCTTCCCCACCTTCATCACCTCCTTCTGTGTCCCACCAGCGTATCATGTCTCCATCCCCCGAGCACCCTCCTGTTTCTGACAAGCCTTTCCCTGACTTTCTCATATACTTCACTTTAATATGTTTCATTTGGTGTCTGTGCTTCTGGTCGCCTGCCCGTTCCTTCCCCCCTGGTTTTCTGTAGTGGATTTCTTTGGCTCTGGTTCATTTACTAAGTCATTTACTAGACCAACCTTTTATACCACACTAGCTAGTAAGACTGAAAAGGAAACCCCATGGCTTTGCTAACCTTATGAAGTTAGTACATAAAATAAGGATTAGATGGCTTCACAACTGTGATTTAAGATGGATACAAAACTTAAAGGAAAAAACTTGTCAAAATGGGAGTGTAGCTCAAGGAGTGAGCTCCTACCTAACATGCATGAGATCTTGGGTTCAAATCCTAGCAGAGAAGAAAAAGTTTGTCAGCATAAGAGAGGTAGCAATTAGTGAGCACCAGTTTTTTTAAAAAACAATCTCAGTATTACTAAACACAATAAGAAAATGTGGGGGGCTGGAGAGATGGCTCAGAGGTTAAGAGCACTGACTGCTCTTCCTGTGGTCCTGAGTTCAATTCCCAGCACCCACCATTGGTTAATAAAGAAACTAGCTTGGCCTGATAGGGTAGAGTAGAACTAGGTGGGGAAAACTAAACTGAATGCTGGGATTAAAGGTGTGGTCAGAGGAGAAGCCATGGAGCCACCACCAGAGACAGACATGTCAAAACTTTGCCAGTAAGCCACAGCCATGTGGTGATACATAGATTAATAGAAATGGGTTAAATTAAGATGTAAGAGGAGCTAGTGAGATGGCTCAGAGGTTAAGAGCATTGCCTCAATTGAGTTCAATTCCCAGCAACTACATGGTGGCTCACAACCATCTGTAATAAGGTCTGGTGCCCTCTTCTGGCCTGCAGGCATACACACAGACAGAATATTGTATACATAATAAATAAATATTTTTTTAAAAAGATGTACGAGTGAGCTATAAATATGCTTAAGCTATTGGCCAAGCAGTGATTAAATTAATACAGTTTTGAGTGATTATGTTGGGTCTGGGTAGCCAGGAGTGAACAAAAAGCCTCCATACAACAAGCTGTCCCCCATTGTCTCAAGTATTTGAATACTTCCAGTTCATGGCACTGTTTTGGGAGGTAGAGGAGGTGTGGCCTTGCTGGAGAAAGTATTTTACTGGGAAAGACTTTGAGAGTTTAAAGACTCATAACATTTCAAGCTACCTCTCTCTGTTTCATGCTTTCTGTTAAAGATGTGAGATCTTCGCTTCTGCTCCTGCTGCCATGCCTGCCACCTGCTGCCATGTTTTGCTGCCATAATGGTTTTTCCTATAGTCCAAAACAAACCCTTATTTCTGTAAGCTGCCTTGGTCATGGTCTTCTTGTAGCAACAGAAAAGTGACTAATGCAGAACACTTTGCTATATTCCATAATGGTGGGTATAACAGAAGTCAGGATTAGTGATCTGAATTATAGCCCCACCTAAGCTGAAGGGCAGAGGCTAGCTCAGCATAGCTAAAAGATGTAAAACATATGCAATTTCAGTACCCAAAAGAAAGGAGAGAGAACAGTATAGAAGCAATATTGGAGGACATTAAGTCTAGCATTTTCTGCACATGATGAAAGAAAATGGACCTCTCAGACTCTGGAATTTTAGGAAACATCTTATAAGAGAAAAGATGAATATCTACCAGGAATAGTAGAGGCAGTTTCAATTTATAAATTTCTTGAGGATAGCTCTCCAATTGCAACAGACCATTTGGTAAATTTATATGCCCAAGCAGTTCCACAGCACCAGATGTGTGTGAGTTGCTAGGTTGGGGGCATAGGAGGAGAGAGAGGCTGGGAATGGGGAGGGGCATGTGGAAACTGTATCACTAACATCTCTAAGCCAAGAGATCAGTGTAATCAGCTCTGAGTACCAGAAATAAGGAGGGCCACAGGGAAGTGGAAAACACTAGGTTTAATAACGATGATAGGAAATAAAAACCAAAGTCCTTTAAGCCATAGTTAGTAAGTGTTGGGTCATATCAGATATTAAATAGCTGAAAGACCCAAATTCCAAAATGGATTATAGAAAGGATAATTGCCAGTGGTTATGTCAGAGGGGCAGCAGATGGCAATTGAAATTCAAGGTGTCAGCCCACTCTCTGATGGGCCAATCTTGTCTTAGGCAAGGCCATGTGACTATAGACCCCAGAATGCCTTTTGCTTCTGCTGTGACTTTACTTTTTTTTATTTTATTTTATTTTGGTTTTTCGAAACAGGGTTTCTCTGTGGCTTTGGAGCCTGTCCTGGAACTAGCTCTGCAGACCAGGCTGGTCTCGAACTCACAGAGATCCGCCTGCCTCTGCCTCCCGAGTGCTGGGATTAAAGGCGTGCGCCACCACCGCCCGGCTGTAACTTTACATATTTGCTCCTGCAACCTCTCTCTGGTAGCTGGCAGAGTGTGAGTGGATGTAGGGAGACCCCACTGCCTGTAATGTAGTATGTTTATCTCATGGGAGCATCCTGATCTACTGGGCATTTTTATCTGTGGACTGTCAAGAAGATGACCTTCCCTACGCTGTACTGTCTAAATAACAATTACGATAACAGTTTATACAGAGTTTGATGAATAAAAAGATATATGAGGATATGTTTCACAGCTAAGGCCTATGGATTCCACTTAAGGAACTAATTTAGATCACAATCCAGGTTAACAATTAAAGTAAACAATTGAATTTCTACAGGAACCAGGTTGGCTCTAATTCTCTTAACACAGATTTTGGTGTGCACCATTAGCTGAAACAAAGTTTTACAATAACTTTGTTTTAGATCAGCTACCTTGATAACTGCTTTTAAGAGGAACAACCCCAGAAGAACAATCTAAAGTTTACAAGGACACATAGCTGAACTGTTCAATTTATTAGGCTAGGGTAGAAAATACAAAGCAATCCAATCGCTGTACATACTCTCCTTGCTATGCCTGGCTGATAACCTAAGGCTATGATTAATTCCTCATACAGATTCCTGACCTCAATTTTCTGATATGGATACGCATCCTAAAGGCTCAAAGTTCAGCTGTTTCTTATGTATAAAAGTGTTAGGTCCTAGAATTGCACAGGGAGTAGAAATCGAGGTCTAGAAACAGAAAGTTTCTATCTGGCAAGGGCTACACAGAATAATTTGACTCTATATCCCAGAGTTAGGGTTACAGCTTCTTTTTGTGGTCAAGAGTTACACATAGGGCAGAAAGTAGATTTTGAGATTTAACGGGCTATGGTGCCAGCGTGTCTTGGGGAGCATAAACTTGAGCTGAAGCTAAGAGTTTTATGGTCTTTCAAGAATGTTCACTTGAGCCTGAACTAGAGGGTTTATGACATTCCAGGCATCTCTGTGTTCCATGACTTAGAACACTCCAGACATCTCTGGGTTTGAAGGAAGGAAATCCGAAATTGACAGCTTCTGATTGCAGGGTGTTAGTTCAAAATGTTTATATAGTCATGGGTTAGTTTAAATTGTCTTCTCCCTGCCTGGGAGGATGCAGGGCAAAAGGAAAAAATGGCTCTCGGTTCTAATTACATTAAAAAAATATATAGAATATAAGGACACAATTTTCTCATTTCCTTAGGCAATTCATTATTTTCAGTATATTACTCCTTTAAAATGCCTCTTAAGATAGGTAATAAAGAGCCAGGCGGTGGTGGTGCAAGCCTTTAATCCCAGCACTCGGGAGGCAGAGGCAGGCGGATCTCTGTAAGTTCAAGGCCAGCCTGATCTACAAGAGCTAGTTACAGGACAGGCTCCAAAACCACAGAGAAACCCTGTCTCGAAAAAAAAAAAAAGATAGGTAATAAAGTGATTCTTTCTTGACAACCACAGTTTGCAGCCTGACAATGAAAGAGTTGACTGAAAAAAAAAATGCTCCTTCCTTGCTCTGTGTCACGTTACTTAGCTATATCGCATGTGAGTTGTTGAGATGACTCTGGTTTTAATCTCTCACTTGAGAAGTGGAATGTAATCCTTTTGTGACTCCTGTATTGCCTGGAAGATTTTACTGGGATATATAAATTGTATAAGAAAGAACAGAGAGAGGAGAGGGAGCTAAAATGGGCTAGAAGGAAAACATCAAGAATGAGAGAATTAGAAAGGAAACATCAAGAGTAAAGATAGAGTTAGAAAGATCATAGAAAGAACATAGAAGAAAAAGAATAAAAGAAAGAAACTTTTGACAGAGTGTATATGTCTTTTCCCCCTAATGCCCTCAGATAGAAAAGTCTCAGTTCATGCCAATGCTGTGAATTTTCCCTTTGAGCCCTGTGCAGCCTGGAGGCTGGTCCCCCAGGCTAGACTAGGTAATTTTTAAATCATTTAAGTGACGTTTACATGTGGACCTTTGTTGTATCTTAGTAGAAGAGCACATATTTAGCATGCACAAGGCAATAGAAAGATATTTATTATATCTTCAAAGGAAGATTTATTGAAGAAACCTAAAAAGTAATAATCCTCTGAGTGAAATAGGCAATAACAAGTTTAGATGCTTAGGCAAACTAATGGTAAGCATATATGTGTGTGTGTGTGTGTATGGCAAGAATATATATAAAAGCATATGTATATAGATGATAAACATGAGTAGACATTTGCACTCAAAGGTAGGCCAAAGACTGACAAGATGCCTCAGTGAGTGAGGGTACTTGCTGCCAAACCCAATGACCTGAGTTCAGTCCCTGGAACACACCCGGAAGAAGGAGAGAATTGAGTCCCTCAGACTGTCCTCTGGCCTTCCCACATGTACCATAGTAAAAGTGCATTTGCCCAAGCATGTACACATGTACACACACCATTATAAACAGACAGACAGACCGACCAATGTGAAAAGTAGAATGCACACCACCGAGGTTGGTAACTGTGTGCGTCATACTTTTTTCAGTTTATTATTATTGTATTGATTATTTGGGAATGTCACATCAGGCGGCAGCCCAGTTGGTACACAGGCCACTCGCATCAGGCTTTCCCACACAGGAAAGCCCGAGGACATCACCAAGGCATCAGACAGTGACACAGACTGCATACATCCACATGGATCTCAGACTTCATCATGACCTGGGGCAGCAGCATGGACCACAGATACCAAGATGGCCTTGGTGGTATCCTGGGCTTCAGGGGTCCTTTGAGGAGGTCCGATTCAAACTGTGAAACTGTCCACATCGCAGGCCTCCACTGTTGACCAGAACCAGAAGCATCCTGCAGCCAGATGGGAGGTTGTGGGCTGAGTCTGTGTCTGCTTCAGTTCCAGGACATTGCATACCATCAGGCTGATCCTACTGGGCAAGGGCAGCAAACTGACCTCAGCTCTCTCTCTCTTACCTGTCACCGCCATCAAGTCTCCAGTTTGGGCTCCTCTCCATAGCGCTTGGACCACTCAGTTTTTCTATCTTTCCCATTTCTCCATCACATATTTGTCCTTTGTAGCAGTACCTGCTGCCCCAAGTCACAGGGCAAAGCTTGGCTATCTTCCACCATGCATCACATTTTAAAAAAAGATGTATTTGTTTTCTACATATGGATGTTGACTACTATGTGTGACTATGCATCACAGTCATGCAATGCCCATGAAGGCCAGAAGAGGGTGTTGGATTCCCAAGAACTGGAGCTACAGATTTGTTTGCAGCCTGTGGGTGCTGGGAATTGAACCCAGGTCCTCTGAAAAAGCAACCAGGGCTCTTAATTACTGAGCATCTCTTCAGCCCAGAATCCTAATTTTTAACTACAATCATCTGAAATACTGGGAAAATCTAAACTTTTAATGAGATCCATCAAAAACCCTAACAGATCACTATGTATGCAGTGAACACTCAAAATTTTACCTTTCATAAATGCAAAAAAGGATGTCCCAGCATTTTAAAGGAAGTTCTAGTACTTTATGCACACACACAAAGCTTTTGCAGTCGTTGTTGTGAAAATGCCATTTCAGAGAGCCAAAGGTGAAAATAATTACATTAGACTGCCCTAAACATATTTATAGAATTCATACGTTGTGACCAGACATTTCTCTCCTGCCTGCCTGTTCCTAAATACCCAGCAGCCTCTTTCCCAATAATTAACTTGGAGGCTTAATATTGTTTATAAATGCCTTGCTGATGGTTCAGGCTTATTACTAGCTAGCTCTTATATTTAAATTAATCCATAATTCTTATCTATGTTTAGCCACGTGGTTCATGGCTTATTACCTCATTTTCTATATGTCTTATTTCCTCAGCAGATGGCTGGAATCTCCTCGATTCCACCCCTCTTCATCTCCATCTTCAGTTTGAATGCACCGCCTAACCTTATTCTGCCTGGCTATTGGCCAAAACAGCTTTATTTATCAACCAATGAGAGCAACACATATTCAAGGCATTCCACAGCAGTACCTGGATTGGAAGAATCTGTAAATGACGTGCATGGCATGGTGAATTTTTTTCAAAAATAATACTGATAATCTAAAATGGTAAGACATATACACATGAATATAACCACAGTAAAGTAAAATATAAATATATCTTTAAAATAATTTAAAAACAATAAACTTGGACTTTTACCTCTCTTACATAGCTTTAGTGCCCTGACCTGTGCCATTGTCTTGATTACTGTCGTGGGGAGGGTCACCTTCTAGGAGTTCTACTTTCACATTGAGTGTTACAGTCTTAGGAACTGTGGCTGGGAAATGTCAGTATTTCAGAACATCAACATTTAGGATTGTGGTATCTGGGGAGTAGAATCAGTGCTGGTAATAACACTCCATATTTTGTTCTTCATTTTTTTTCCTTTTGAGGCAAGGGCTCACTCTTTTTTTTTTTTTTTTTTTTTTTTTTTTTTTTTTTTTTTTTTTGGTTTTTCAAGACAGGGTTTCTCTGTGGCTTTGGAGCCTGTCCCGGAACTAGCTTTGTAGACCAGGCTGGTCTCGAACTCACAGAGATCCACCTGCCTCTGCCTCCCGAGTGCTGGGGTTAAAGGTGTGCGCCACCACCGCCCGGCAAGGGCTCACTCTTTTAGGCAAACCTGGAACCCATTGTGTGGCTTGCACTGACCTAGGACTCATAATCCTCTTGTCTCATCCTCCTGAGTGCAGGGCTCACAGGTGTAAGCAACATGCCAGCTCTCACTTATGACCTAGTCCTTATGTATGAAAAAAAATAGCTTATATCTCATCAGAATTCTGCCACCCCAAGCACCAACTTCCAGAATATTCTATTTAAGAAAAATTTAACATTTACAAAGTTATGAAGACATAGATAAAAACAAAATACTTCTGGTACAACTTTTGGGAATCCCCCCTTTTTTTACTCCCCAAAATGTGGCTTAAATGTTGTTCAAGTCTTATAACAACACTCCATACCATCTGCCATCCTAGCATCTGTTTCTGTCTGGAAACTCATGAGAGGTGAGGTTAGGGCTTCTAGCCTACTAGGACTTCAGCTTTTTCTCAACAGTAACTCATAAAACACACTGAAAAATTTCAGGCAGCAACGTGAGTGTTGTGAAGAACCAGAAGCAGAAGCTGGGGAAATGGTTCAGTGGGTTCGGTGGGTTAGAGCCCTTACCATACAAACAGGAATATCTGAGTTTTAATCCCCAGTACTTGTCTTAGAACCTCCTGGTAGTGTGTATCTGTAACCCCAGCCTTGGGATGCAGAGACAGGGAGATCACTGTTGCTCACTGGTCGGCCAGCTTGCTTTGGATTCAGAGTCAGTGAAGTGACCCTGTCTCTGAAGGTAAGGCATAGGGACTGGGAGTAGCTCAGCTGCTCTTTCAGAGGACCCCAGATTCAGTTCCCAGAACTCACACAGCAATGGAGCAGCTCACACAGTTTGTAACTCCAGTCCCTGGGGATCCAACACCCTCTTTTGACCTCCACAGACACATACAAGGTGTACAGACATACATGTGGTCCAAACACCCATACACATAAAATTAAATAAAAATAAAAGGCAAGGTGAAAAGCAACAGAGGAAGATACCTGACATCACCATGTGCTCTCACTTACACACTACAAACACACACACAAGCTCGCGCGCACACACACACACACACACACACAAATCCATGCCCCCTACACACATATAAGAGAACCCAAAAGACATAGGTATGATAGAGTGTATAATTCCAGCACCTAGGAGGTAGGAGTTGGCAGAACTGGAGTTCAAGATGATCTTCAGGTATATTGTAAGCTCAAAGCTATCCCAAGTTATATGAGATCCTGCCTCAAAAAACAAAAGTAATTTAGATTCCAAAACAAAATTCAGTAATTTTAGACAGGATTTTAGCATTTATAACAACAGAAGTGGATGTCCACAAAAAAAATACATATTGTATCTTAGAACATAAAAACCATAATTTTCAGTAAAATGATACATAGCACACAGAATGAAGAGACCCATAAAATAGACATTGGAGGGCTGATGAGATTGTTCAGCAGATAAAGGCGCCTGCTCCCAAGTCTCATGACCACAGTTGGAGCCCCAAGAGCCCTACAGTAAAACAAGAGGACAAGTCTCACTGTCCACTGACTTCCACATGTCCAGGCTGATATTTGAGAGCACACACACGAACACTTGGCCTTCTTGTTCAATGATATCTTCACCAACTTTCTATTTTTGCTGCTTTCCTTCACTGCCTAGGCTTGGCTGTGTTAAAACCAGGTTTGTAGACCAGGTTAGCCTTGAACTCAAAGATCTTTCAATTGCATCTTCACCAGCTCTCTAATTTTGGTGGTTACCTTTCAGGCTGGACTCAAACTCAAAGATTCACCAGGCTGTGCCTTCCCAGTGCTGGGATTAAAGGTATGTACCACCACAGATGAGTGTGAGTTTTTCTTTAATTCCTTTACACAGACTGGAAAATTAGCTGGGTGGGATCTTACCCTGAGCTCACCACTCCCTTTTTTCCATTTCTTAATCTGTTTATCTCCTTGAACACAGGATTTAGCTCCATTCCACTTCACAGTGTTCCTTTTCTCCTCAAATTATACATTTTGTATTTTTACATTCTCAGTTTGCACATTTTCATTATAATTCTTCATTAGAGTTAACATTAATAACCATATGACAGAGTGTATGCTAGGTTGTTTTGAGCATTCCTCTGCCAATGAAATTAATCCAGATTTCTTCACTTTAGCCTCAAGCAGACTCTTTGGACAAGAGCAAAAAGCAGCCACATTTTTTTTTTTAACCAAAATATCACAAGAACAATTTCTGGTAACATACTAAAATTCTTCTTTGAAACTTCTTGAGCCACGCCCCCCCCCCCCCCAAAGTTTGAATCATCCTCAGCACCACTGTCTTCCATGCTCCTACTGGTATGATCCATAAAGCTGTGCTTAAATTATTCCACTGCTTTCCTAACCCAAATTCCAAATTCCTCCAAACCAAACACACGGTCAGGTCTATCACAGCAATACTCCAGTCGCTGGTACCAACTTCTGTCTTTGTTAGGGTTTCTATTGTTTCATCTGAACACCATGAGCAAAAAGCACATTGGGAGGAAAGGATTTATTTGGCTTACACTTAATCCATCTTTGGAGGAAATCAGATCGACAGCTCAGGCAGGGTTGGAACCTGGAGGCAGGAGCTAATGCAGAGGCCTTGGAGGGTAGCTACTTAATGACTTGCTTAACCTGCTTTCTTATAGAACCCAGGACCAGCAACCCAGGGATGGCACCACCCTCAATGGACTGGGATCTCTTTCATCAATCACTAATTGAGAAAATGCCTTACAGCTATCTCATGGAGGCATTTCCTCAACTGAGACTCATTCCTTTCATGACTCCAGCCTGCGTCAATTTGACACAGAAAACCAGTCAGTGCCTTAATATGAATTCATTTAATTTGGACGTGTGTGTGTTATTCAATTACTTAGTAAGGTTTGAGCATTCCCTGGCATCACAAGAGAATTCCCCTGCCTCTCCCAATTCCCACCGCCAAGGTTCTGGAATTTTACTCATTTCATAACATTTGTGTGTTATGAGGTGAAGGATACACATGGACTTTAGCAATCTGAATATTCCCTTTTTCATTAAGTATAAAACAGTCAAGGAGGGCCTTCCCTGTACCTTGGACAGTGTTGGTCATTGTTACATGGCTCAAAGGAGCAAAGAGCAAGGCAGTACCAGATGTGTATGGGACAATGCAGAGAGTAGGAAGCAAAGGTGACTCAGCTTCCAGAGTCCCCACGGACTGAGTATCTGGTCAGACACAGTATTAGCTTTTCCCAACTGCTATTGAGCAACCTAAGAAGATCACAACCCCTTTTTTTGGAATCGCAACTCCAGTGTTCAAAGGCACCAGAACCATGTAGTATGTTTAAAAGGAAACCATGAGGGGTGCAAGTATGAATGTTGTTTCAAGAGATGATTGGCAGAGGGCTGAGGATGTAGATCAGCGGTAGAGCCTTTGCCTGGCTTGTGTAAGGTTTGAGTTTGTTCTTCAGAACTGGGGGTGGGGTGGGGGTGGGGTGGAACTTGACCCATTTGTCAGGGTCTGGTGCCAGCCCGGACCATAAATTATTTTTCTCGACCAGACCCCAACATAAACTATCTCTCTCTGGACTGGCGTAGAGGCACAGGAATAAAGACACAACTCACATGGCTTTATCGGGAGGGAGATTCTCCGTGATCCCTCATGAAGACCTGAGTTCACATCCTGAAGTAGTCTCCTCGTTTATTCTCCAAACAGCTTTTATACCAAAACATAAACTGAGGGGGGAATTCATTAGCATTCTGTCTCCTAGGTAACCAGGTGAATGGCTTTTAGTCATGTCCACAACTACCTGTGCTTTCTGTCATGTCTTCCTGGTCAGTATGCTAGCTGTCACATAGGCTGAATTAGCACCTCTTTTCAGGCCTCCTCCAAATTCCAAAGAAAGGAACAAAACAACATCCTGACCTTTTGTTAGGTTAGAGACAGTCTGTCTGGAAGGTTACGTGACCACTTCAGATACTGACTATGGCTTTAGAGCTTGGCTGCCAAACCATATAGAAATATGGGCCTACACTCATTAAAGAAATTTTGTGACTAAAATTAACCCCAAGTAGCCTAGGCAAGAGAAGTGAAATTTATCATAAGAAAACAATGGTAAATGGCATATACTCATGAAAACACATAATTGAATCCAGTTTTGTGTGCTAACATAAAAGTTTTAAAAATTGAAATACATTTAAAAGAAGCAATGGTGCCTGATAGTGCACAGACAATAAGCACACAGGCCTAGGGGATGCTGAGAGCCTCAAATGGAAACAAATCTGAGACTCACACTCCAAGTCACCTTCTCGACACACACCTACTATGTTTTGCTCTCTTTGCTTCCCTGACCCACATGGCAGCAGCCTTATTGGAATATTTGTCATTAACTTCCTAATACTATCAGGATCGATGCCAATTGTTTGAGATTGTGGTAGAAGTCATATCCTTTTTGAATGAAAGGAAGAAGTTAGAGATAGCTATGAACATATTATGACTCTGCCAAATTAAGCATTAATACACCCCCAGATGGCTTTCCACTCCACATTGTCTCTGTTAACACCTAATGTTAACACCTGATGCCTAATGTTAACACCATCAGTTTCTTTCTCTTACCTATTCCAATTCTTCATCTTTCATTATGGAGACAATCACAGGGTCTCATTGAGTCTTAACTCAAAAGCCTCATGAATAATTCTGAATAATTGCTGAAGATAATTGAAATTGTAACAAAAGCATATACTATTTATCCTATGTAATGTCTGTCAGTACTGCGTGTACTACAGCACTATGCCTGTAGTGTGGCGCCTGCACTGCCTGCACTATGGAGGGTTCGTGAGTCTCAGGCAAGGGCCTGGAGATTTAAACACACAAAGACACACAGATAGAGACACGAGTCATCCTTGAAACAAGAATGCCAAGAATGCCCACTTTATTGTGTTCCAGGGAAGCTTATATAATGCCTTCCCTGACCAATGGCCACGCCCCAGCTCTTGGGGGTCTTTCAGTGGCAGGGCGACCGGAAACTACTCCCCTGTCATCAGGGTTCCATGCTCAGAGCAGCTGCAGGCTGCTTACAGCAGAGGAAAACAAGTTGTTTACAGGAAATTCAGGGTCTGGTGGTCCCCAGTCCCCAACAATCCTATATCTCTAGGTAAAGAAGAACCACATTAGAAGCCAGGGGTGGTGGTTCACACTGTAGTCCCAGTATGTGGCAAGCTAAGGCAGGATGTCATGGTGACTAGCATGTACTGGATGTGAGTTCTAGGCCAACCTGACCTGCATAGCAAGATCCTGTCTGAGTGGGGGGGGAGAGACTGTGAGAGAATGATTATCATATCAGTATTTAAAGTTGAACGGGAACTCAAATTCCATTCACATCACTGATAGCTATGTGACCTTCTTGGAAAAATTTTTTCATAAGCTTCTCCAACTATGAAGTGGGGCTCTTCAACTAACAAATTTTACTGGGCTGTTTGGTTAAATTTACAAATATTCATAAGACTATAATCATTTAACAAAGAATAGTTGTTACTGATGCAATAAATACATCTTTATAACTTCATTTTTTAGCTTACAAAACCATTGTACCTACATGTTTTCATCTAATATTCTAATATTCACAAAAACTCTGTAGAGACCAACAATATCCCTTTTAGAGGACAACAAAGAACAAAGAGACTAGGACCCCTTCTTAAGGGTAGCTGACTAGAGCCGGGCGGTGGTGGCGCACGCCTTTAATCCCAGCACTCGAGAGGCAGAGGCAGGCGGATCTCTGTGAGTTCGAGGCCAGCCTGGTCTACA
>NC_022022.1:6024726-6030876 GCF_000317375.1 Microtus ochrogaster
AAAAAAAAAAAAAAAAAAAGGGTAGCTGACTAGAGGTTGATTTGGGGGAGAACCTATGCAATTTGTTCATTTGTATAGTAAAAATTCGCTGATCTTTTTTTTTAAAATTTTCATGTGTGGGTGTTTTGCCTCCTCTTACATGTGTGCACTATGTGCACACAGAGGCTGTAGAGGTCGGATGAGAGCTGAACGTCAGTCCTCTCAACAGGCAGAGAGATCTCTTGGTGTCTCCGAGCCACCTCTCCAGTCCCTATTTGCTGATCTCTTGCCACTAAGAACCTCGTGACGTCAACCCTCAAACCAGAAAGCCCCTCAAAAAAAATCTCTGCAGAGACATACACTAATGTAATACACACACATACACACACACATAGTTTTCTGTAACAAAAAAAAATCAGAAAGCTTTTCAATTGCTTCACACTCCGTTTGTCTAAAAGTTTGCTCTCAGTCACCTTTCTAGTCCTTTTTCGAACAGTTCAAGTGTAAAAAAACTAGAAAATCATTTCAGCTTGGGTGCCACGCCCCTTCAAGAGACAGGATTTAGTGAAAGAAAAAAATCACAAACGTGGGTGGGACTTGACTAGTTGCTAGGTAGGTGGAAAGACTGCGGAACTAAAGTTCCGGTGGTTGTGGTTCTCGGCGGGAAGTCAATTGGAGGGACCGGTAGTGGAAAGCTCTGGAGCTGTTTCCGGCCACCTCAGCGGGAAGCGGAGACGCCGGCGGCTAGCTGTTGGGGAAGTGAGCGGTAGGTGTAACCGGTCACCGCGGGAGAAGAGAGGCCAGCGACTGAGGCGGCCGGGTCTCCATAGCCTAGGAAGATGGTGCTGCTGACGATGATCGCCCGCGTAGCGGACGGGCTTCCGCTGGCCGCCTCGATGCAGGAGGACGAACAGGTAAGCTGCGCTCTGAGCCCGGAGCCCTCCAGTCGCTCCCATCTATGGATTCCTTCCTTGGACAAGCGAGACCCTGGCAACCTCGCAGGCACCCCCTCCTCCTTTCCCGTAGCTCTAGAACCGTTTGCTGGTAGAGAGACTACCTGTGAGAAAAAATCTTTGTCGGAGGAGTTAGAGTTTGGTGTTACCTGTTTCTCTTTAGACAAAAAGGATACCTTTGGCTCATTGTGATCACCCAGCCAGTTTGAGATGAGTTTTTAGGGACTTTCTTAAAATTCAGGACTTTCATCTTCTGCTGTCGCTAAGGCTGTTGTTGACTTCTGTCGGGGAAGATCACCCTCGTTTCTTCACCTCCTTTTCCTGTAGCACCTGATCCTTGACCTAGCCCGATGACATCTTTTGAAAGAGGATGAGGTAATATTGCCACTTGTAAAGTTGTCAAAGTTCAGTACAGTTCCTACCTCCACAGTTATTGTTCAAATGAGACCAAGAATATGATCTGAATAAAGGAGATGGCGGGGTAGGGAGAGAGCGGGTGGTAGAAGATACATACTTTGAGAAATATTTTTCCCATGAGGGGTAGCAGTGGGGTAGAGAGGAGCAAAATCTGGGCAGTTGCATTGAATTCTATTGGAGGAGTGGGGGGGGGGGTGAAAGTGGATCTGAGATGCTATTTATTATTAGTGGGCCCCTAGTTTCTGCTTGGATAATTTTCAGAAAAATTCATAACTTTAAACTTGGTATTTATTTGTTATCAATCTGCCAAAACCGGTTGCTTTTGTTTCATTGACAAGAAATTCTCCCCAGAAGTGTTTTTGTGATTTTGATTTCATTATTTCCCTTCAGTAATTTCGATTTTAAATAATGTTCTTTCTGAACTCTTAATGTCTGCAGAAAGCACCCATCGTATGCTGATCTTTGCCATCCTAACAGTGCACAGAGCATTATAGAGTGTCCAGTACACAGCAGCGCTGTCCCAAGCTTGCTAAGTGTGGTACTTCCTCCGTTCTCATACTGTCCATGTTACAGTGCGTGCTCTCGTCACCCTTAGTGAGGCTTCCAGAGAATAGGCTGCTTGCTTAAAGTCACACAGCTAACAAGCTGGGGGCCCTGTTTTACCTGGCACTGTTCACATTTAGGACTGAATGGTTCCTTGTTGCCAGAGACTGTCCTGTGCCTTGTAGGATGTCTCCTAATATCCTTGGCCTCTACTTCCAAATGGCAGGAGGAGCACATTCTCTGACCTCATGTTCTTACAACTTGAACTGCTTCTAGACACTTCCAAAAGTTCCTTTTGAGAATTGCTGAGTATAGTAATCAGCTTCTGTTTTCTTATCAGTATCAGTTTGGCTCTAGACCAGAACCCAAGTTCCTAGCCACTGTCTGTCCTGCCCCATTTAAGACTTTTAAACCATGCATTCAATTCTTACGAATACAGAAGTAACTTTTTTTTTTAATTTGGTACATGTTCTATATAGCTGGTGCTTGCTTGCCTTGAATTGATCCCTCTGCCTTATTTTTTTGAGACAGGGTTTCTCTGTTTAGCTTTGGTGCTGTCCTGGAACTCTTTGTAGACCAGGCCTGCCTCAAACTCACAGAGATCTGCCTGTCTCTGCCTCCTGAGTGCTGGGATTAAAAGTGTGTACCACTACCAGAAATATCTTTTAAGGCATAGATTATTTTGACCAAATAGTTTTATATTCAGTCCGCTAATTATCCAAGCCAAAATAATTCATGTCCTTTTAATTATTTGTACAGTACTCATGAGGTTATTTTTAGGTATTTACTAGGTGCCAGTCCCTATATATGCTGTTAACTGCTTTGTTAGGGAGAATGACTGGTTACTAAGATAATGCAGTAGAGAATGACACATATCGTATAGACAGGGCAGTTTATACAGTGCTGACTGTGTGTGGGCTTAGCTAGAAATTTAGGCTTAGGGCAGGCAGAGAGGTTCTTCAAAAACCCAGACTTTTAGGATGTTTGCTGTTTCTTTTATCTACCTTTCTAGTCTACCTCAAAATTACTGTATTTGCTTTAATTTTGCTCTAGTTCTGGAAGGCAGTTCAGCTTCGGGAAAGGTGTTAGAACCAGGTAGATGATAGGGAGTCAGTAAGACAAGTACCTGCTGTACAGTAAAACTGCCTCGCTTTCCTTGTTTAAGGGCGGTTACTATAATTGCCTACAGAGGAAAAGGCTGGTTCTTGGTCAAACTAACCTTTGACCAGCTGAGTTTATCAAGGATCCAGAGATGATAAGACCTTAGCTAAATGTCCTTAGAGAAAACAGTGATCTTTGGCAGCGCTAAAGTATGTGGGAAGTGGGAGATAATGAGAAGGATGAGGTCATCACCCTGATATCAGTGATGTGGAACTTGACTATTATGCAGCAGTTGAGGGGCCACCTATGCTGGAAAGAACTTCTCACCCGTGTTTTGTAAGTATACCTGGTATATTCATTGGTTTGTAAAACAAAATCGAGTCTGAAACCTTCTTAGAAAGGTAAAAGATGCTATTTGGTACCACTAGTTATCTACTAGGCCTAATGAGATGGCAAAAGTACTGTGGTTCTGAGGCAAATCACTGACTTGTACCTTTTGTCATACAGAGACAACCCTAAATATACCCGTGGACGACCTCAAGTTCGCCTCATGGCAGAGCCTGCTGTTTTCATTCTCTTCATTATTGGAGTATTATATATCTTACAGGGCAGACAGGCGTTTAGTTTCTTCTACATGAAGTAGAAAGCACAATCAGGACATTTAGGTATTTTTAGCTGAGCTAACTGACTGTGTGTCTTTTGTGGTTTTGACATTGAAAGCAAGTCACATTAGTCTGTAAAGCAGTGGTTATGTTGTTATTTTGTGGAGTCTTGATCAGCTACCACATAGCTCCTTGAGCGTGTCCTGTGAACTACATGATTGACAAGACATGGTCTGGAAGGTGGGATGTCATAGTGCTTGAAGTGGAGACTGTGGGGTCAGATTATCTAGGTCATATCCTAGCTCTTCCCTTTCTGGCCCCATAGAGTCCTTGGTCAATTTTGGTTTCTAAAGTATAACATTGGAATAATAATTCTAATCAACTCCTAGGGTAAATAGGGTGATTAAATTAGTTAAATTATGTAAAATCTTCAGAATAGTCCCTGACAGAAAGTGTTAACTTTATTTCTAAAGTATTTTCCGAATTCTAGCCTGTCTTTAAATTTACATACCAGAATTACACAAACTTTGTACAAAGATGCAGTGAACTGGAGTCAATGAGTATTTTTTATACTGTAGAATTAATCCATGCTTATTTAAAGAGTTTAGTGACTTATATAACCAAAAGTGCTAATGGTGTTTATTTCTTATAATCTGTACTCAAATATTCTCATATTTCCCTTCCCTCTTCTCTTCCCCCATGTGTGTATGTAAAATTAAATAATACTATAAGACTATACTATAAAAAATACTTTAAGACTGACTTCATTTTTCCTCTAACAGTTGTACGTGCTGAATATTGTCTCATATCATTAAATATTTTAGTGCCTGCCTAGTAGTCTATTGTGTAAATATGTCAGAAAAACTATTATTTAGCCAGAATGATTTTGTTCTTAGGAATGTTAATGCCAGCTGAATCAGCATTAATGTTGATTGTCATACTAGAATCTCTATATGTAGATTTGCCCAATGTGCATGACATTGCTCTTTTTTTTTTGCAAACTTTGAAATTGTAGTATGCTTTCAACCATTATTTCTATAATCAGTATGACTTTTAGTTTTGTCCTCTCAGGTTATATTGTGTCTTAGAAAGTTGGGAGATTTGTATCTTTTTATTTGATTGTCAGGGTTGTGTGTGAGCTTTTTTGTTTTGTTTTGGGTTTTTGCCATCATTTTCTTCAGCTGTGCCTTTAAGGTGTTCATCTGCCTTTAGCAACTGAAGAGCAATGTTAATTTATTGATTTAGGAGTGAAGATTGCACATAATATTTTCTAAAGTCACTAGGTGATCCAGTGTGGAGCCATGGTTAAAATCATGCATGCTGTTCTTCATTATCACTTCAGTGACATTCCCGATATTAGCTGCATCCCTTACCAGTGCTGGTGTGGGTTCAGATCTCTTTCTCCACATAATGTCATGCTGAAGCAAACAGATTGGTAAATTCCATTCACATAAAAATAGGATGCCGTTCACCATTTCTTACTGATGGAAAGCATGTGATAATATTCACTAACATCTTCTGGCATGGATAGATGAATGTAAGCATACTGCTTAATATCGTTTACTGTGTGAATTGACATAATATGCACATGCATATGTACACTGATACTGAAGCATTTCTCAAACAAATAGCATTATATCAGATCATTGTTATAACAGCAATACTAAACAAGATGAATCCACAGTAAGTGCACTGAGTGGACTCTGTCTGACTGTCCTGGCTTCCCTCGTGCTTATTTATCACCCCATTTCTGTTGGCATTCTAGGTCACTGTCTTTGTGTCCTTGCGTCTTTGCAGACCTGTCTTGTTGGAACTACCTCCTTGTTTCTACTGTTGGCTCAGTGGCTATGTCTGGAAGCTAGATATTTCATGGTGTGTCCCTCCCAGACTGTGGGAGAACTAATATTACCATTTTTATTTCAGCATGATGAGCTGTCTGCCAAAGGAAGGCCAGTCTATCTTTCTATACAAAATAAATAATTCCAAAAATGAGGTAATTAGGGCTTTCTGTCACATGGCAGTGTGTATAAACTGGCTTGTTTATAACCAACAAGAGATACTTCTCTAGGTCTAGAGACTAGACATCCAAGAGGACAAGGCTAGCAGACTTGGTGTCTGCTTCTAATTCATAGATAGCAACTTTGTATGGGTCTCTATGTGCTACAGGGGCCAAATTAGCCTTCTGGGGTTTCGTACAGGGGCATCAACCAGGGGCATCAACCTCAGCCATTAGCGCGCATTCATCATAACTGACCATCTCCCAGAGGCTCCACTTCCTTACCATCAGCTTGGTGGTGAAATTTCCAGCTTGCAGATCTGAGTGGTAGAGAGCTTCACAGCATAGCTACAGAATGCCCTCCTCCCTCCCCAGGATGAGGATGAGTTGGCAATGGTAAGGTATGCCGTTGATCCTTTCCAAGTGGTGTGACTACAGTATACCCCTCCTTTTCTCTTTAAGAAATGGTGGCGCACGCCTTTAATCCCAGCACTCGGGAGGCAGAGGCAGGCGGATCTCTGTGAGTTCGAGACCAGCCTGGTCTACAGAGCGAGTTCCA
>NC_022022.1:6030976-6043476 GCF_000317375.1 Microtus ochrogaster
AAAAAAAAAAAAAAAAAAGAAAGAAATTGTTCAGAGAAATACTAACTGTTCCATTTGAGTGTTATCCGTTTTACACATATCTCTCTGAGTTCACATTTGCTGCCTAGACTGGAGAGTCAAAAAGACTCTGGTAATAAAGGATAGTTGGCCTTTCTGCCTAGTTACAGTAGTAGTGTCCATGGAGTTTTCAGTCACAGATAGTTTTACTTAAATGCTCTTCCACTTTTGTGGAAGATTCTTGTTGATACTCCAACATCAAAATCAGAGTCACCGGCCTTTGGTTCTGAGAACTTTCTCCAGGGTGTGTCACAGGATGTGTGGTTTCATGCCAGGAGCTGTGAGGGAAGTGGGTGAGGAAGAGGATAGTACCCTCATGGTAAAGAGAACACTGGGTGCCTTACATGTAGTTGACATACACACTTTTGCTTCTTAGCAACTAAGTACTGGGGTCTTGGAAAAACTAGGAATTAGATTTTCTTATTTGTTCTAAAAGTTAGACATTTTTCTTTATTGAAATGAATCTTATTAACCACTAAATGAAGGACTTTATTTACAGAGTATTCTTGTGATATCATGCTGCTTCTAACTGACAGAGCTTTGTGTGTGTGTGTTAAATTCTTCAATGAAGTTATCTTCTTTCAGTCAGGCCGGGACCTTCAACAGTATCAGAGTCAGGCTAAGCAGCTCTTTCGAAAGTTGAACGAACAGTCCCCTACCAGATGTACCTTGGAAGCAGGAGCCATGACTTTTCAGTGAGTATAGCTCTGATTTCCTTGTGATCATTTAAGTATGAGACTCAACAGTAGGGCTGGGGAGATGGCTCAGTGGTGAAGAGCACTTCCTGTCCTTGTAGAGGACCAGGTTCCGTTCCTAGCACCCTGTCAAGTGGCTCACAGCCACCTGTAATTCTAGCTCCGGAGCATCAGATGTTCTCTTGTACACTTCCGTGTTGCCTCCACTCACACACATACCTGCCCCATATACTCTGTTTTTAAATGCATTTAAAAATAAATGCATATACGCATCTTTTTAAAAACATTTTTTAGAAAGTAGCAGTGTTGTTTCCTCGTGTGAGGCTTTGTGCAAGAGTACGTGCATGTGTGCACACTTGTGCAGTGCCAGAGGACAGCCTGGGGACAGCCTCAGGCTCTGTCCACAATCGTCTCTCTCACTGGCCCAGATCTCCCAAGTAGGCTAAGCTAGCTGGAGTGAGCCCCAGGGATCTCTGCCTGTCTCCTTCTCCAGTGCTGGGGTTATAAATGTGTGTCACCACACCTAACGCATAAAACAACAACAAACGTGTGTTGTTGGGGCTTCAAACTTGCAAGACATGTAGTTTACTGACTAAGCCATCTCCCCAGCCCATAAAAGTAACAGTTTCTTAAACATAAAGATATCTTTAAAACTAGTCTCTTTGTGGAAGCACTTTTTCTGGCCTTCTTTCTAGAAAACTGAACTCTTAATTTTTTTTTAACTTAACATGCTTATGGTAATTTAAATTGTTAACCTGTGCCCAGCAAATTCTATTCCATACCTGTCATGTAATGATAGGTAACTTCTTGCTTTAGAAACATCTTGGAGCCAGACACAAATGGCTCAAAGATGTTACCAACCAAAGTAATATAACATCTCCAAGGTTTTCTCTTCAGAGGATTTCTCTACAAGGACTTTAAGGAGATTCATAAGTTTTTAGCATGTTGCTTGATACATAGAGAATAGACAATAATATTTAAAAACTATAAAAGAATTTAAAAGCATCAAAGTCGGTGGCTGTGGAAGTGGTGGTTTTATTCTGGGGCTTGAACTCAGTGTCCTCATACATGCTAGAAAAGACCCTCCATACCAGTATCCCCAGGCCCTCCAGAGGAGGGGAAGGAACTGTGCTTCTTTCTCAGCGCTGTACCGGAGAACCTATCAGAAGCAAAATAAAGGAGAAGGGTTTATTTCTGTCTCCATGACAGCAGTAAAGTCACAGTGGGGAGGGCTCGAGACAGCTGCTCCCCCTGCATCTGTAGGTGGGAAGCAGAGAGGAGTGCTGCTGCTCAGCCTGCTCCACCAGCCCTGGATGTCAGTCCACAGAGCCCTGAAGTTTAGGGTTGGTCTTCCGTCTCGGTTAAGGCAGTGTAGAAACTCCCTCAAGGAGTCACTTCTAGATCCTGTCAAGTCAGCAGTATCAACCATCTTTATTGGATTTTTAATCTATAGATAATTGGTGTTAAATGATACATGCCAAGTTGAATCTTTAAAAATCAGAAAAGATTGAAAAGGAAAGATGTTATAGAAATTCACAACAAAGTAAAGGAGGATCAGCTAAGTAAGCTTCGTTGTGACAGCAAGCAGCTCAGGTGGAAAGGTCTGCTAGGACAAGGGGGAGCTACTTGCTGAAAACCAAACGGCTGATAAGCAACATTGCAAGCAAAAGTACTTCAGCTTATCAAAGTCAGGTATGCTTTAAAAAGAAAATGGTGGACACCACATTTTATAAGGTAATTACATATTATCTGAGGCATTTTTAAAGATACTTTGATTAGGGGCTGGAGAGATGGCTCAGAGGTTAAGAGCACTGACTGCTCTTCCAGAGGTCCTGAGTTCAATTCCCAGCAACCACATGGTGGCTCACAACCATCTGTAATGAGATCTGGTGCCCTCTTCTGGCCTGCAGGCATGGAGGCTGAACACTGTGTACATAATAAATAAATAAATCTTAAAAAAAAAAGATACTTTAATTAACACCAAAAGAGAGCCATTTGGTCATATGAGGTAGCATGCGCCTATAGGTTAATGCAGGAGACCTGTAGGAGCCCATGAGCTGAGACTAGCAGCCTAGACAACTTAGCCAAAAGAGTACAGATGTATCCATTTAATTATATACATATATACATATATACAGTTATCTTCCATGTCTACAGGTTCTGCCTCTGTGGAAGCCATGTCCACAGCAAAGAACCATGTATTGAGAATATGTTAAAAACTTGTATCTGTTCTAAACAGACATGGGTTTTGTGGTTTATTTCTTCTTATCATTACCTAAACAACATAACAGCTATTAACAAGGCATTTATACTCTATTAGGTATTTAAGATGATTTGAAGTCTAAAAAAAGATACACATGGATTTTTTGCAAATATTGTTTGACCTTGTGTTAGGATGCACCCTGGATGCATCCTGCAGAAGATGCTGTAGGGCGATCGTGTAGCTCTACGTGCACTAGAGGACAAAAGGCCTAGGAAAGAGTTAGTGGACTTGGAAAGAGATTTTCTTCTGATTCCTGTAGGACTTGCAGAGTCTTGGCTTTTTTCTTTCTGCTGAAGAGCTAGTAAAGGCTTCTTCTTTGCCGGACCTTGTATTGTCTCCTGGATGCCCACACCTCCTAATGGGCCAGTGTTCTCCTAATAGAGGCACATCAAATGACCACAGTGCTTTAAAGCAGGGCTTGTTAAACTTTTCCACCTACTTTTCTGTCCATGAAATTTTTACGTGACTGAATATATAGGTACATAAAATGGGCACACAAATATTTACTGGTCATAAATTATTCAAAATTTTATTTTTAAGTCATTCTTTGGTGTATAACTAAATTTGTTATTTTGTTAAAACATAAGCAAATTTACCCGCTCATGAGATGAATGTGTCTTATTTTTACATAAAGGATTGAGCTGACTGAGTGTTTGATTCTGCAGGGTATAGAGCATCATCAGTGTTTTTCAGAGTTTATCTTCATTTTGATTTTATAGTCTTCAATGCTGAGGATGCTGCTTTGCATAAGTATGTAGTGCAAGATAGCAGAAGCATGGTGAAGGCCATTTCAGAAATTGGTGGGAATTCTGTCCAGATTTCAAGCCAAAAGTCATTTAATGATTTTATTTTTTTTAATGCAACTGAAATAGCAGGCTTTAAAATCAAACATGACTAATAGTAAAATGAATACTACTTTGATAGTTACATAGTGAGGAATAATGATAGGGAAATGTCTTTGTTTTCTATTATAAAATTATTATTTATTCTCTAAGAGCAGAAAACTTGCTATAGTCCACAAAGGAACACTTCAGTTCGTGACAGAGCAGCCTCAGAACTGAGCTCGTGTGTTCCAGGCATTTGTAGGAACATGTGTTGACACCTGTGTTCAGAAGTGAGGCTGCAGCGAAAGCGTGTCATGCATTGTTGCAGAGCCCTGAAAGAAATGCCTTGTTCATACGGGTTCCAGTTTCCATTTTGTTTTGCTCATTCAGAAACGTTCTGGTGTTGCCAGATTTTCCAGAGTTCTACATTCTTCTAAACAGTGCCATATAGGGTCACAATCCACCAGATAAGAAGAGTTGTGAGCCCCAAGCACATACAGTGAATGTTCAGCTGACCAATTCACAGACACACCCACAAGTGTACAACTTGTGGGGAACCAGATTTGCAAAGCTTCGGGAACAGCTGTCTTTTGGATGGTCACTGACAGTTCTGTAGAAACCTTGTGAAATCATCCCCAAATACCCCAGCAGATTATCACTCTTTAAACCTGATTGACTTCCTGTACTGACAACTGTATACCTTTCCCCATACTGCGGGGCCCTGGTGTGAAAGCATTCACTCAGCCAAACCTTTGTTCTCATGGTCAAATCTACATAAGCTACTCCCCACAACTATCCTTATTGGCATTACTTATTGACAAGAAGAGCCCTGAGCAGGAGACACTGAGCAGAGGACAGCATGTCTGCTCTTACTGATAACAGGTCTCTCAGGAAGGTGTAATCCACTGGTCTTTGCTCTACCCTAACAAGTTATTAATATTCTGTACTTACCTTCACCTTTCATTTGAAACAAGGTCTTAGTCTAGGAAATTAACTGTTTGTACCTTTGCAGGAAAAAAAACAGCCCCAGAGAAAGAAATTCCTTCTCACCTGGGTGCCTGCAGATCCAGCACCCTGAGGGCCAAGCTCCATTCTAATCCTCCCTGGGGAGCTTCACAGCCACACCCATTCCGAGATATAAGGCACTACCTTATCAGTCTTTTATCCTTCCTGTTAGCCCTAAAATAATGTCTGCTTGATAGCTATGTGCGTATATAAACTAGAAACCTAGTGGGGGGGTAGAACAGTGAGGACCGTGGAGGAGGAACACCTGAAAGGGCAGCATCAAGAGAGCATTACAGCGAACAGAGAGTAAATGGGACGTCGTAAAAAGACTTCTGTAGCTAATTTATTTCGCTTACCCTCAGACCTCATTAGTCAGGTTTTCGCCTGCTGTAGCGATCCTTCTGAATCCTGAGAGGTTTAGTGGGGTTTAACCCCAACATAAACCTCGATAAAGAAGCTGAAACTTCTAGAACAAGAAGTGAAAATGAAGTGCTTTGAAGAAAGCAATAAATTCCTATTTGGGTGTTTGAAGAAAGGGACTAGAAGAAAAGGAATTATAAAAGTTTCACAGAAAAAAAGAGATTACAGAGGCTTGAACAGGAGAGAAGGAACGGAATTTGTCCAGGTGTGGAAAAGCACCTCCGTGAGAAAGACTATCTGAAGCAAGTGTGTGGGGTCTGGTTTGTCATAGACACGTCCCATTTGACTGTGATGAAGGTGACTGTTTCATCGGAAAGGCTATGGACACTACGAGAATATGCCTTTATTTTATTGGTAGTGTGTGTCCTTGTAGCTTTGAAGTCAGGCAGTAAGTCCTGTTTACTCCTCTGGGAAGGAAACTAGCATAAATGGTGGCACAGATTAAAGTTAAGGAGGTCAGTGAATTCAGGTGCCCGTGCGAGGGGAGGACAGCAGTGTCATACACACTACTCCCTGCCTGAGAGAGTACATAAGTCTTTAGATGTCCCTTATAGGACTCTAGGATGCCTCAGTCAGGAACAGAAGGCAGAGATGCGAATGTGTGTCTGAATTTGTGCTTTTAAACCATCCAAAGCAAAGAACCTCTGACTTTGTCCACTGCATTTATGAGCTCTATTAGTATATGTTTTGTAGGATAGAGTACCGTGAATAAAAGCTTTGAAAAGCTTTAGTAGCTTAACTTTCTTCAAGAATAGCCCGTTAGCCTGTAGTCACAAAGCCCTTCCTTTCCAGAATGCCAGAGTGCTCACTGCCACAGAAAGGAGTCAGTTTCACTGTTGACACTTACCCAGTTGCTTAGAATTCCTCTGTACCTGGCTTTTCCTTTTGTGCTACCAACCAGTTCCCAGTCACGACATGGAGACTTATCATTAGCTTTGGATGTTTGGCCAAGCTTGGGCTTGTTTCTGGATGCCTCTTTTAACTTAAATTAACCTGGTTCTCTTTATCTACCTTTTGCCTTGGTGGTTTTTTACCTTTTTTTCCTGCTCTGCCTGTTGGCTGATAGTGCCTGGCTGGCCCCAGGCATCTCCCTTTCTTCCTCCCTCATTCTCTCCTCCTTCTTCTTTTTCTTTCACCTCCTACTTATTCTCTTTGCCCACCAGCCCCACCTATCCCTCTCCTGCCCAGATATTGGCCAGTCAGTTTTTTATTAGACCAGTCAGGTGCCTTAGGCAGGCAAGGTGAAACAGCAACACATCTTTCCATAGTTAAACAAATACAGCATAAACAACACGTCTTTACATCTTTAACATAGTCAGCAGAAACAAATGCAGCACACCTCTGCCTAGTTAAAGTAATATTCTACAACCTTCTTTCAACCAGAAATAGGCAGCTTGGCTCTTTTTAGGTGACTTTTTCTGTGCCAGTAAACGCTATCTCATTTAAATTTCAACATTTTGTCCTCCATAAATTTTTAGTTCTATTTTATGTCGTAGATGGAAGGACTTTAATGTGTGTACACTAATATTTTTGTCATACAGGGTCAAAGGATGGATGAAGTCACACTTGTAGCTTTCAAAAATAACCTCTTAGATCTTAATATATATTAATTGAATAATTGTGTGATTAATAAACAGTCACAATATTCCTACTCTCTTGTGGGTGTTTCTCCTATTTTATGTATATGAGTTTTCTGCTGCATGTGTATGCCAGTGTATGTGTGCACGTGCCTGCTGGTCACAGGGGTCAGAAAAGGTGTTCAAATCCTCTGGAACTAGAGGTACAGATGGTTGTGAGCTACACTGTGAGTGCTGAGAACGAACTCAGATCCTTTTCAAGAACAAGTGTCCTTGATGCTGAGCCAGCCTTGGCAGCTCTGTTCTTTTGGATACATATTTAGTAGTGGAAAGATAGTTGGCTTCTTGGTTCTAACAATTTGTGATCTGAAGTGAACCGTTTTACTCAGGTCAGAGTTTTCAAAAGCTGATGTGGCCCTAAAAGTCAGCCTCAGCATGAAGTACGGGTCCTTCATGTGTAACTGTGTCCTGCTTTTTCCTCCAGCTACATTATTGAGCAGGGCGTGTGTTACTTGGTCTTGTGTGAAGCTGCCTTCCCTAAGAAGTTGGCCTTTGCCTACCTGGAGGACTTGCACTCGGAATTTGATGAGCAGCATGGGAAGAAGGTGCCCACCGTGTCTAGGCCCTATTCCTTCATCGAATTTGGTAAGACTAGACCCTGCGTTTCTCTGTTAAGGGAGTAAACATTGTGGAGAAACTTTCTGATACACTGGCTATAATATTCCTGTGGAATTTGCCTAGTTAAGTAATAGGAAGAGTTTGATTCTGTCTTTTCTCCAACTTATCTTTTTGTCTCTTTGAATGAAGAAGGCTTCCTTCTTATCAGTAAACTTTTCCAGTGTTTTATCCTGCTCCCCATGTGCCTTTCTGTAGTTTAGTCTGTGTGACAGATTCTGCATGACAGTATACTTGGCTACCTCGTCATACTGAGCTCTTTTCGCCTATCTATAGACAAACAAAGTGAGACTAATTTTATGAAATCAGAATTTGGAAATCAGTAAAGATGATAATTTTTTTTCAGTGGAATAAGAACCTCTAATTAGAAAATATCTGGTATTTGGAAACCCTGTTTGCTACACTCAGAAGTAGCAAGTGTGAGTCTGTGTTTGCACAGGAATTATGGGAAGGTTCAGCACCAGTCAGACCTGTAAAAGATTGTGGTGTCAGTAGGTCACAGGATATGACCTGTGCATGATAAGCCCCAGGAGCTAGAATAGGCAGAACCAGAATACATTGCTGAAATCCTTAGTCAAAAGAGAAGCACTATTATGTGTTAGAATTTCTAAAGTTTTCAGGTTTGTTAGACAGGTGCATCATCTTGCTTTTAGTAATAGAGAAAAAAAATTGCCTAATGCTAATTTTTATGATATATAATTTTCTAAATGATATTTTTCTGGATGATAGATTTAGTAAATCCAAGGGAATAGTAAGACAAGTGTACTGCCTGCTCCCTCTGACTGCTGGAGATCCTTCATGGCCTAAACCCGATGTGCTCCACACAGGCCAGCATCTCAGAGTGCAGGAGACTGGAGCAGGGATTGAAAGCCAAGTCAGGTATCAGCATAAACGTCAGTAATTGTTTTAGCAGGAGTTGAACATATTTCTAATAGGTCATTCCCGCAGTTCTGTATTGGTGATTTTGGATGCTTTTTATCACATGTGATTTGAAGTTGAATTGTGGGGTAAATTTGGAAGATAGACTGCTGATCTAACTCTTTGCCATTTTAGGCTGTGCTGATAAAGTGTTGCCAGTGTTATTTCAGGGCATGTGTAGAATTAAGTAATGGAACCCAGAGGTTCTCTGAATACATTTGAAATTTTTCTGTTTTTGGTAAAGGGTACTAGAATGGAGCTTAATTTCTCTATGGATTCTAATAGTAAATGCCTCAAACTCAGAGGTGTCCCTGGACAGTTCACCTGAATAGTTGTCTTAACACTTCACAAGGAGGCCAAAGTCAGCAGCAGAGAGATGGCAGATGTAGGAATAAACTCACGGCAGTGGGCAGTGGCCAATCTTGGAGTAGACTCAAGTCTTGATGGCCTATTTCAGTGGCTTGATGGACAGGAAAATTGTTAATGGTTGTCTTTCATCATTCTAGATACCTTTATTCAGAAGACCAAGAAGCTCTACATTGATAGCCGTGCTCGGAGAAACCTCGGCTCCATCAACACTGAATTGCAAGATGTGCAGAGGATCATGGTGGCCAATATTGAAGAAGTCTTGCAGCGGGGAGAAGCACTCTCAGGTATCTGAAAGCGGAATCAGAGAACAGCTTGTCAGAGTGTAGCTGGGACTCCCAGGAACTGATTACACGGCAGAGCTTCCAGTGTGCTGGGGATTTTACCTTGCATGACTAGTTCTGTGCGCTAGAGCAGCGTGAAGGACTCACAGAAGCAGTTACAGTTTCTTAGGATTTACAGAATTAAGTAAATTGAATACAGAAGCATCTGTACAAATTAAGGAAACATTCCTGCAAGTTCAAGGAAGTGTTAGGTTCTCCATGTCTCCTTGGGAAGCATTACTGCTCCTAGGTCAGGTTAGGAGACGCCATTTTCACCAAGATGTTCCTCCTCTAAGGCTATAAAAACATCTAGTCTGCTCTCAGCTTCTTCATCATCCTGTCAGTTATTAAATCTCTGTTGTGTTCTAAATCCAGAAAGTGAGGGGAACGCAAATACGTCCTTCTCACAAGTCTACAGGCACGATGTCCCAGCCACGTCGGCTTCCTTGGCATCCTCACCTGTGCGTTCCGACCACAGTCACCTGTCCTTTCAGAGCTGGCTCTTGAAGACACTTAGCTGGTCCTTATAGCTCAGGTCCCATTGTCTCCTTCCTGGAACTCTTAGAGTCCTTGTTTACACAATCATTAGCGTGTATATTCATTTGTATTCGCTTGTTTGCACGTGTGCACATGAGTACTGAGTACTGAAGCAAGTCAGCTTTGAATGTTGTTCCTCGGGTACCATTCACCTCGGGTTTCTTGAGACAGTCTGTCCCTGGCCTATTTTTCTAATTATAATTGGTTTTCCAATTATGCAAGACTGGCTGACCCAGGGATCACCTATCTGGTGCCCAGTTCTGAAATTACACTCATATGCCACCATTACTGACTTTGTTAGATCAGTTCTGGGAACTCACTACCAGTCCTCGTGCTTGCATGGAAAACACTCCCTTCACCGTCTGAGCTGTCTCCTAAGCCATTAGCTAATGTGTTTGTTTATTTGCCAATTTTAAAAAGTCTTCTCTGTGTGTATATGTTTATCATGTATGTGTATATGATTATGTGTGCAACCTCAAGTATTGATCCTTGTCTTCTGCCTTTTAAGTTACTTAGACATTTTTTAAAATTTATTTGTTTTTTAGTTTTTTCACAACAGGGTTTCTCTATGTTGCCCTAGCTGTCATAGACTTGCTCTGTAGACCAGACTGGCCTCAGACTCACAGAGATTTGCCCCCTGAATGCTGGGATCAAAGGCTTATGCCAGCATCACCTGGACTTTTTTTTTTCTTTTTTAATTCAGATAGTGTTTTACTATGTAACTCAGATTGGCCTGAAATTCACTATATAGATCAACCTGGCCTTGAACTCACAAAAATTCACCTGTTCTGGGATTAAAGGTTTGTGCCACAACCTTGAAGTCCTTGCACTCAGTGGGCAGAGGCAGAGGGATTTCTGTGAGTTCAAGGTCACCCTGGTCTATAAAGTGAGTTCCAGGACAGCTAAGGCTATATTATACTGAGAAACCCCGGGGGGGGGGGGTTGCATGTGCCACCACACCACAAGACAGTGTCTCTTGTCTTCGCACGTGCCTGTGAGCTTCTGGGGATTCTCGTGTCATCTCCTGTCCTCTTGCTTCAGAGTACAGCATCTGGCTTTACGTGGATCTGAACTCAGCATATGTGGCAAATACTTTATTCATTTAGTCTTCTTCCTAGCCTATATCAGATATTTTTATATATTTTTATTAATGTGTCTTAAATGTATACTTTATATAATACATAAACCTATATTTAATATAACTACTTAAATATATTTATTTTGTTTCGTAGTTTTGAGATGGTCTTTTTAAAAATTTTTGAATTTATTTTCTGCTTATGAGTGTTCTGTTTGCATGTATGTATATGTGCCACATGTGTGCATCTGTGCATGCTCCCCAGACCCCCCCCCACCCGGAACTGGAGTTATGAATGGTTGTGAGCCATCATGTTGATGCTGGGAATTGAACCTGTCCCTCTGTAAGAGCAGCAGGCCCTTTTAACAACTGAGCTGCCTTTCCAGCTTCTTGAGACAAAGATTCACCTGGTCTGCAGATGTAGCCCTGGTTCACCTTGACCCATTTGCTTCTGCTTCCTGAATGCTGGCATTACCAGTGTGTCCCGCCACACTGAGTTTGTTAGGCATGTTAAAGTAAGTCAGTATGTAAAATTAAGTAATTATAGATAGCTAGATTAGATTGAAATATATGTGATGTTTAATGTTATTTGAACATGAATATGTACATGTAAGCTCTTAAGTTGTGTGCTTGTATGTTTGGTTTTTATTCGTGTGCATGTAGTATCCATACAGGCTTTGTGTGGGTGTGTGCCTGCAACTGTATATCTGTGCTTGGGTTTGTGGAGGCCAGATGTTGACGCCTGGTATTTCTCTGCTGCTCTCCACCTTATTTATTCAATCAGGATCTCTCTCTGAGCCTGGAGCTCCTGGGACCTGCCTGTCTCTGCTGCCTGGTGCTGGGCATCCAGACACATGCCACACCTGGCTTCTGTGTTCCTCACGTCTGAGTGGCAGTTTTTTTTGCAAACTAAGCCATCTCCCCAGCCCCTAGTTTTTTGAAGATTGCTATGAGTTTTGTGTGTTTTACATACTTTTGTATTTCTCATTATAATGGTTGCAAACAGATTCCATAATAAATATTTTTACATTCAACGTTGCTGCATATTTACTAGCAGGGGCTTGCCTTTGTGTACTGAAGAATTTAGCCTTTATGTTAGCAGTCCTCAGTTACCACAGCACACAGCTTCATACTCCTTAAACATCAAATTGTGAGTAAATGTGTAATTTTTATTGTCCTAGACTTTCTACCTGAGATAAAGTAGACTAACATAAAAATTTTTTTTAAATCCCAAATTTTAGTATTTCCATTTATCCACAAGGTAAGGCTCTCTTGCAGAGCTCTAGTTGGCTGCAGAGCTGACGGACACGCTGAGGCAAGGATTTGCACTTCTGACTTTAAGTATATTTGCCTGCTTGGTGAGATGAGAAACTACCTCAGAGGATCGTTAAGTGCATAGAGAGGACTCCACACCTCTTGAGTGCTCATTTGTTGTAGGCAGTCAGCTAAGGGAGTCTTTCTGGGCCCTGTTCTATTAGTTACTTTTCTCCTTGCTGCGCTCAGACACCTGACAAAGCAGCCTAGAGGAGGAAGGTTTATTTTTGCTCACAGTTTGAGGGGATACAGTTGATCGTGTCAGGTTCATGGTGCTAGGGAGTGTGCAGCTGGGCTCCTTTCCTCCTCACATTCAGAGTAACTGGAGGAGCTGACCAGAAGGAGGGCAGAGTTCATCAGAGCCCAACTCGTGCAGCCAGGTCTCATCTCTGAAAGGTTTATAGTCCTAGAACAGTGCCCTAGCTGTGGGGTCAAGCACTCAAACACAGAG